>NC_070635.1:737500-766354 GCF_947347685.1 Pleuronectes platessa
GAAGCACTGAGTCTGACCGAGACGAGGGCCTCGCAGACGGAGGTGAGGACGTCCGGCCGCAGCGAGTGCACCAGCAGCTTGTGTTCGGTGAGGACGGCCAGCAGCAGCGTGCAGGCGTTCTCTGGACCGAGGTTCTGGAGCAGCTTCAGGTAACTGGCCCCACTGTCACACACGGGGTGGGGGGGGGGGGGGGGGGGGGTTCATTAGAACAGACTCAGAATTAAACCCTTAGAACATGTGGCTGCGGATTTGGATTCAAGTGGCTGAACCGATGTTATGTGAAGGAATGTTTAAGTAATGTAAAGTAATCTAATGTAAAGTAATCTAATGTAATGTAAAGTAATCTAATGTAAAGTAATGTACAGTAACATGCACACGATACAGTACAAAGAAACTGACCTGAGTGGGAGCGGAGAGGAGACCGGCTGGCAGAGCAGCAGGTTGTCGTACGGAGAGAGCTGCACGCACACACACACACACACAAAACATAGACACACACACACACACACACACACACACACACACACACACACACACACACACACACACACACACACACACACACACACACACACACACACACACACACACACACACACTAAATTAATAAAGACATAAATATTTATATACATTTATAGAAGATGGCGGTAATGCACCTTGACTTTTGCTGCCAATAAACCGAACAAAGAAGAAGTAGCAGATTAAAATGGACGACTTCTTTCCATTGTATAAAAATGAAGCCATGATATCTTGGATGCAGACGTCTTCATCTTTCATGTTTTTTGGAAACATCTCAACTGACACTTGAGAGAGAAACTGTCTAAAGACTTGAGTGAGCAGCTGATTCAGGGAATGATTGAGCTTCTTCATGAAACTAAATATAAATCTATCTTTGGGAATACTGTGATTTATGGACTTCTTTATGATGAGCTCCTGACAGTGGTGTAGATCTCATTTCTAAATGACCTGAACTGGTGAGGTCACACTGTGCAGGTCTGAGTCGGTCTGTACCTGGACGAGGATGCGAGGCCGCTGGGGCGAGGGAAACGGGACGTTGTGCATGAAGCTGGAGATGTGTCTGCAGAGAGAGAGAGAAAACCACCATCATCTGAGATCCTGAGAGAAATCCAGAATAAACCGCTTAAATAACAAAGGATTGTGTTTAAAATTCATCACGTATTTGTTTCAGATGATGTGAGAAACGTTCTGAGCATCTATTATTTATGTATGTTTTGACCTTTCCTTATTTATCATTACTATATTTATGTATTTGTACAGTTTTGTTGTACTTGATGAAAGAACAATAAAGGTCCATCTATCATCTATTTATTTCTCTGTCTGTATGTCAATTATTTCTTTATCCATTTTTTATTTAGCCGGTTATGGTCCTCGCTACTGAAACCAAGAAACATCTTTTATAAACAGTCATAAAACATTAATTCTTGTGAGATAATCTCCAGCTGGATTGAGGATCAGATCCAGACGGTGCACTGACTTCTCCAGAGGCAGGACGTGCGGCCCGGAGATGGAGTATCTGTAGATGAAGGTGAGGAACTTCTGGAAGATGGTGAAGAAGGGCCAGTGGGACAAGACGCAGATGCTCTTCTTGGCCTGCAGGCTGCGGCTGGTGATGGGCCGCCGGTCCACCACGCTGAGCAGGCCCAGCCTCACGCTCTGCCGCTCCGACAGCAGCTCCCGGGGGAAGGACTCGTAGAACTGGATGGCCGCTCCGTAGACCTGCAGCACAGGATTCATGTGAGGTGATGGAAGGAGACGCCTCGGTTCTGAAGCAGCTTCTCTGGTTTAGATCACGTTACAAGTGTGGTGGTGTTTTTTTAATGTGCTCCAGCTTCAGCTCCTCTCTTCACGCTGCATCATCTATTAACTTATTGATTAGATAACAGGTTTAATCAGTTCTATTTAAGTTGTGCCTGTTTCTCCTTTGATTTTAAATCCACACGTAAACCGGATGAACCCAAACCCCCGTGGCTGCCCGGGCTGTGTGTCCTCGCCCACCTTGTCCCCGGAGGCGGACGTGAGGACGAAGGTGGAGAAGATGGGCAGCTGGTACTTTGTGTTCAGAGGCCAGCTCTCCACCGTGACGCCCATCGGCAAACAGAAGACCGGCACCGACTCCGGCAGAGGAAACGCTTCCAGGTCCTCCTCCGGGTAGCGGCTGATCAGACCTGCAGCACACACACACACACACACACACACACACACGAGTTCACACACATGTTCACACTCAATGGGGGTGGGGGGGGGGGTCCTGTCTGTGATACTGGGTGGTTGATACTCACTGGCTTCGTAGACCAGTGCGTTGGCTTTGGCCACAGCCCTCTTATAGCACACGTACAGGGCCGGTCCCCACTGCACACAGACAAACACACAACAGCATGACAAACACTTAAAATATGTATTTCACTTCGTGTTTTTAATATTCACATTTAAAATATGTACTTCTGAAATTTGTCTCAGCTTTAAGTGAACCAGACCTGAACCAAACTTAAACACCAGTGATTTACTTACTGTTTATTAGAGAGAAAGAAATCAAATGCGAGCAATTATTTCAATAACTGATTCCTTGTTTGTCATTTTCGGAGCAAAAACTAGATTTTTCCAGATTTTAAAATGATTTGATTTTTTTCTTTGTTGCACATGACAATAAACTAAAACTATTTATCTGATGACATCACTTTGAGCTGTCAAAGAACTTAACAGTTGAATGATCAATCATAGAGAAAATGATTATTCTATAATAAAGATAATTCTTAGCTGCAGCCCTTTGTCAACATGTCTCAACATTTCAAGTGTGTTGTTTTAAACAGAAATCTTTTGAGATAATGTTCTTACTGACACAAGCCTTTATTTCTCATTTCACTGGTTTCCTCCTTCGTTGTGCAGGAAGTGTTTTGATTTCCAGCTGCTTCACATTAAAACGCTCAGAACTCTGATGTCGTCATTTGAAACATTACGATGCTGTGACGTCTTTAAAAACTTTAAACGTTCTACATGATTCATTTCAACATCTCTCTGGATCTGGACTCACCATGCCGGTGTTCAGGTTCTTATCCACGCGGCAGAAGGTGTGCGGGGCCACCTCCCCCTTGCCGGGCAGCAGCAGGGTGATGTCGGTGACGCCCAGCGTGTGGAGCCCCTGTGAGTCCAGAGCCCGGCGGTACATCAGGAACACCCGGTGAGCCGTCGGGGCGCCGCCCGAGCTCAGGTTGGCCGAGCGGCTGTAGGGAGTGGTCTCGATGACGTACCAGCCCTGCTTCAGCGGATCCTTCCCCTCGTACAGAACCCTGCAGGGACGGAGGCACCATGCTGTGAGACGCACAAGTTAAGACTTCATCCCGAGTTAAGGAAATAGAACAAGGTCGTTGTCATGTTTGTTTGGGAAAGAATCAATTTTCAAGTGTTTGATTGGCTGATTTCAAACACAAGAGATCTTCTGCGGTTTTTCATAAAGAAAAAGTAAAGTCCTATCATCTGGATCGCCCCCTGGTGTCTGGCTGCAGTATAGGTCATAAACTCTGCCTCCTCCTTGTTAGCAGATGGGACATGAACCAAACTAGAGAAGTAGACGTTAAATTAAAAGTCAAAGATGTTTCTGTCCCTTCAGGTCGTTATCTCTCTGATGTTTGTTTCTGATCAGTTTGGTTTGAATCAGTTATTTAATGATATAAAAACCGAATGAGACGTTATTTAAATTAACTTCATCTTGATACATTTCCCATGTTGTTTAAATCGGAACTGAATTTACAGTAATTTCAAATATTATAAAAACATATAAAAGTCTATGTATTTAGAAAGAACAGATGAACTGAAAATTAAGATTTCTTAATTTGGGGGGGAATTTACTGTGAAATGTTGAAAACCACAATAAGAAAACAAATCTCAAACATGTTGTTTCTGTGGATTTGTATTAGAGTTTATAAACACGTGAATCTGTGTGTTCACATGTGACAGAGTGAAGAGTCAGAGAGGAACGAGTGTGATTCATGGAGGACAGGAGCTGTGTCCGGCTCCAGAGGGTTTTCACAAGCTTCATGTCCCTGAGTCACAATCACAAACTGTGAGGATCCTGAGAAGTTAAGTGAGAATTCACCTGATTCTTCAGATTTAAACCTCAGTGTTTCTCTTCCTGGAGGATTTACCTCATTATTCCCTAACGAGTGGAATCCAGAGTAATTAAACAGTTCAACATGTAGGAAACAACAGAGACGAGCGTGTGAAGCTGATGAGTCCAGGACACGATTCTGCTGCGTTACATAATCCTGTTATATAAGCTTCAGCTTTCCCTCCATGAACTCAACACACAGAGTCTCCATCATTTATATTCACTACGCCCCTTCAAGCCTGCACGTCTCTGCTTTGTGTGTCAGCAGGGCGACGCACAAACTACACAACACAATTCCAGGAAACTCGGTGGATGGAACATTGGTGTGAACTTTCATTGATTTCTCAGATTCATGAATCTTGATGAGAGAAACCGGACATATATAGGTCACTGATATCTCAGGATGAACGCTGGACAACTGGGTCCAGAGCTTCTCCAGAGTTCATCTTTCTCACGTGAATCCTGAGACGCTTATTTTAAAGGCTTGTGTTTCGTCACAAACATCATCAACACACAACAGACTCTGAAATTCTCCTGGTGTAATTCTCCTTCTACGTGTGTAGCTGAAGCTGCGAGGACTCGGCGTCTCACCCCAGGTCCAGAATGGACGGCTTGTCTCGTCCTCGGCGGTAACACAGGTACAGGTGCGGGTTGTTGATCAGTCCGGCGCTCAGCTCGGCAGAATGTCCGCCCAGCGTCCTCTCGATGCAGGTGAAGCCCTCCGGCACTTCCTCCCCGAGCCCTTTGGCAATAACCGCCAGGTCTGTGACCGGCTCCACCGCCCGGGCCGGCGAAGACGAGGAGGTGGAGGAGGAAGAATAAGGGGAGGAGGTCTTCCCATCCTCATCCAGGGGCCTCCAGGGCCCTGTAGGGTCGAGACCTGCCACCACGAAGTAGTCCACCAGCTGAGGACATTTCTCCTCTGTCATACCGCCTGTCTGTCCTCCACTGCAGAGAGAGACAGAGAGAGAGACAGAGACAGAGAGAGAGAGAGAGACAGAGAGAGAGACAGAGACAGACAGAGAGAGACAGAGAGAGACAGAGACAGACAGAGAGAGAGAGAGACAGAGACAGAGACAGAGAGAGAGACAAAGAGAGACAGAGAGAGGGACAGAGACAGACAGAGAGAAGGAAAGAGAGAGAGAGAGACAGAGAGAGAGAGAGAGACAGAGAGAGAGACAGAGACAGACAGAGAGAGACAGAGAGAGACAGAGACAGACAGAGAGAGACAGAGAGAGACAGAGACAGACAGAGACAGACAGAGAGAGACAGAGAGAGAGACAGAGAGAGAGAGAGACAGAGAGAGACAGAGAGAGGGACAGAGAGAGAGACAGAGAGAGGGACAGAGAGAGAGAGAGACAGAGAGAGAGCCATTAGCTGAAAGTTTAATAATTCCTGACCAAGGAGGACATTTTTTCAACCGTCTTTGTTAGTTAGTCAGTTAACTGGTTAGCAGGATCACAGATCACTAGAGACAAACAATTTTTTTTTTTATCAATTCATCTGATGATCAAAGATATGACAGAAAATAATGAGATATTTGTGTTAAAATTTCTCTGGACAACGTCTTCAAATGATCAACAGTCCAAAACAGAAGACGTTTACTTCACCGTCATGTGACAAAGACCGAACATCAACTCTTCAGTCAAGCAGAGTCATGTGACTGACAAGAACCAATCAGGAAGAGACGTCTCACTTTCTGTTCAGACTAAAACACAACTCCAGAGTTTAGTCTCTGATTTAGAATCTGGAAAACTGAACTATGGATTCTCTCTCACAATTTAAAAGACACGACAGTTTGAGTGAAATAATGTGTAATAAATGTTCTTCTCTTCTTCACATCTTTACAGGCGTCATTCATAAAGAAAAGTTCATCTGGATTTTAATTCCTTCGATTTTCTCTTTTCTCATCACAGATGAAAAACACCGGTGGTGTTCAGTTACACAATTAAGTCAAAGCAGGAGGTGTGTGTGTGTGTGTGTGTGTGTGTGTGTGTGTGTTGGGTCAGTTGTTAAGGTTAGCGTTAGCCTCCAGGAAATGGATGTAGGTATATGTAAAGTCCATAAAAGTGTGTGTGTTATATAAATAGCTCAGTGATGCTGAGAACACTCTGTTATATAACTGAGCGTCGCTCGCCCTCTCTCTCTCCGTCCTCTGACTGAAAAACAATCACGATCAGAAAATCTGATACGAAAATTTTTTACCTAAAAAAATCTAATTACAAATGTGGAATTTTCCTTAATTAACAGATAAATAAATAACAAATAAAGACATAAAATCATCAGGATTCTAAATGCGACTCCGGTTTAAAGCCGCAGATCACTCCTCACTTTCATACACTAATCTCTACACTGCTGCATTATGGGTAAATCCCTGCAGCTCCCAGTGACACTCTCCTCGCTTTACACTCAAAGACTAAAGTATCTTCACAGAGAACGTGGAGCCACCGCATCGAGGTCTCGCTCGGCCAATCAGGTGTCAGTCTCAGCTGTCAATCATGACTGATCAGCTTGGTTTTATATCATCAATAACAAAACTGATCAGAAACTTGAACAAACATCAGTGAGATGAGAACGACCTGAAATGACAAACTTCTTTGACAACAATTAATTTAATGTCTACTTTGATTTTTTTAGTTTGGTCCATGTCCCATCTGCTAACGTGGAGGAGGAGCCTATGATCGATACCGTAGCCAGACACCAGGAGGTGATAGAGATCTATCTATCTATATTTACAGTCTGTGGTTCAAACTTCACGTTTGAAGTCAGTAATCAGATTACTGACTTCGATACACGTTTGGTTAAGATACTTTTGCTTGAATCAAATCCAGCATTTACACAACAGGAAGGAGGACTGCCTGAATGTTTCCTGCTCCTGCTTCACAATAAAAGCTTTCAGTTTTAGTCTCACTTGATAGTAAATAAGCTCAAACAAACTAAAATGAGTAAAGAACCAGAGGAACGTGAACAACTGGTGCAGAACAGAGACGAGCTCATGATGGTTCTACTGGTCCGAGCAGCAAACAGCAGCCGAGTCTTTACTGTCAGCAGATGTTCCTGATAAATAAAACACTGGTTTCCTTCCCTTTTTGTAGACCACGGGGGGGGGGGGGGGTTGCAGTCACAGGGTGAAAGTGAGAGTTTCACGTTAAAATGGACGTCGAGGAAGAAGTGCGATGACCAGTGGGTCAAAGGTCGGCCGACAAACAGGAAGAAGGCTGGCTTCCTGTTTCCTGTTCATCGATGACTTCCTGGTTACACATGTGACAACACACGCAGCGGCCGGTCATTATCTATTTAACAACACACACATCTACAAAGTGTGTTTGTACAAATAAACCAAATGTGACCTGATGGTGGCGCTAGATGAAAAGTAAGAGGAGAATTCATCCTTCACATCTGAACCAAATCCTCACGTACAAACCAACGATTTAAATCACACATATTATTAACTAATATGGTCGTACGTCTCCACCAACCAGAGCCGTGTCAGTCACATGGTCCCTCACAGGTCGTGAGGTCACTGACCTTTGACCAGTCCATGAGTCCAAGTGAACCTTTCTGTTCCTATGATATCGTGTTCACAAGGAGGGTGTACAGTCACAGTCTGGAACAGGAACATGAGTGTTACTCACAGACGCTCGAGTTGTTCTGATCCACAGCTTTTTACCAGAGAACGTAGAAGATCAGAGTCTCTGTGACACAACAGAACAGTTCTGCTGGTTTCTTTCCTCAAACTGTTTCATCCACAGACGTTCTGTGTGTCCAGCCTCCGCTCATCACTCACCTTCACCTCGTGTTGGACACAGAGGGAGTCGGCTGCTCCAGTAACGACATCTTTAGCTTCAACAGCAGATTTCAGAAAAGTTACTTCCCCCTATACTCGACTAATGTGCAACAATGGAAACCACACACACGCATGCACGTGAAAACTGAGATCCTCATATCTGAGCTGGAAGCTGCAAACTGACACATTTACAACCTTGTCAGGAAGCAGGCGACGATCTGACTTCCATAAAATCAAAGTGATTCACTTTCAGACCAATCAGCGACCGGCGAGGGAGGAGCTACTGCTCACCGGGTCAGATCAGAACCAGAGAGGTTCTTCACTCTCACTGTGTTTCTCTCTGCTCCACACATGGTTCTGTGTTCACAATCCATCAGGAGACAAACAGCCAGGGGGGGGGGGGGGGGGGGGGGGGGCAACAAAGGTTTCTGTGAACGATTGCAGGTGTTATAATAATTTGATGAACTTCAACCTCTGCTTCTTCTACCATCATCAAATCTGATTCCACGAGGAAGTGAACAGTCTGGTCAATAATTCAACGACTCCTGTTCTGAGGCGTTTGATTGGTTGAGCCAGACAAGAGTTCCCATTTACCAGAGTGGGAAGGATGAACTGACAGACCAAGACCTGAAAGCTCCACCACAACAACAGACACACAGGATCTGAAATATTGTCCTTACTAACACACATGAGAAAACACAGATCACATGACCCCTGACCCCTGGGGTCCACACGAGCAGAAGCTTCATGAAACTCAGACTAAGTTCACGACCAAGACAACGACGAGAAGGAAACGAAGAATGAGTCGCTGCTGGTGAACCAGACCGGATCTGAGACACCTGGTGATCACTGACAGACAATAAGAAGCTCAACGGCACAAAATGGCAGCGCTCACATCCACAGTTTCCACCAGAATCAGGTCTATCTGTGGTGGTGACGGGGGGGCACAGAGGTCACTGTCCAATGAAAGAGTGAAAGAGAAAAGCTAACAAGCTAATGCTGCTGCTGACAGGACGATCATCTCCAGTCAAACAGCAGAGGAAACCAAGAGAAGAAGAACTGCAGCTGTTAGAGAGGAGGAGCCACGAGGTCTTCATCGTTTATCAGAGTTTGGTTTGTCTTACGCTGAGTCGCTGTTCGGGCCTCACGCCGTGTGCAGAGTCCGACCTGAGCTGCAGCTGCCGGAGGCTTCAGCTCGACTGCTCACGCTCAGCTGCCACAGGAAGTGCTGCAGCTTTCATTTCCAGTTTGTGAAAGTGCAGCGGAGTGAGACGCAGCTGAGGGCGGAGGAAGTGGAGGTGACATCTCCACCACAACGTGTTGATGTGTGTGTCAGAGCTGTGTGTTCACTGGTACTGGGGGGGGGGGGGGCGTTATGGATAACAGTAGCTCTTTGTATCCTCGGGGGGGGGGGGGGGGGGTGGTTAGTGTGTCACAGCGTGTCACACTGCAGTGATCAGCTCTCGTCATGTCCAGTGAGATCATGGACGCAGAGACCTCCTCCACAAAGACACCACAGATCAGACCTGGTCTCAGTTTCTGATGGAACCACTTCCATCAGAAACTGATCCTGCTCAAGTTCTCCCACCTGGGCCCAGTTCAGTGAGGCAGGCCCTCTCATGCTAAATGCTAACACCAGGTGGTTCTATTTAAAGCCTGGTCAGAAAGCACAGCACCGGCGGGACAGTTGGCGAAGCTCGTGCCGCTCGGCTCCTGGAAACCGAACCGACCGTGAACTGTGATCCTCGCTAAGGCTCGTCTGCAGCCGAGTCAGACTGTGACTCGGAGAGCGGGGGAGACGCGGAGGTTTCAATATCCGGAGGCTAAATTTAGTGCCGAGGTCGCCGAGTGAAGCGCGGCATCGAGAGGATGACACGGGTTCACAGGAGGAATAAACAGAGACACAGAGGTCAGAGGTCACTGTCACTTTGTATAAAAGAGCCAATCAGGAACCTTTCATTCTGATAGCTGCACAAAAAATCTGTGTTTTCACGTTGTTGAGTGTCAACACAATTTACAGAAGAAGTTTGGTTCACATCACAACGAAATAATCATTGAATCCTGTCTTTTATTCTGAAAAACACAGAATCAGCTTGAAATTTTAATTATGTGTCAGTTTTTAGCAAATCAGATTTTTACATCTCAATCTAAAAAGAGTAAAATAATAATTAATCGACTAAAGATTTCAGTTCAACTTCCAGAATTAAACTGCAGAAACACACACACACACACACACACACACACACACACACACACACACACACACACACACACACACACACACACACACACACACACACACACACACACACACACAAGACTTCAGTTTTAAAACGTTGTGTTCACGCCCTTCACAAAAACACTCATGAGGCAGAAATGTTGTTGAAGGGTGTGTTGACGTCCTGAGGGTCACGAGCAGTGAGGACATCCCGTCTGTCTCCCGCCTGCTTGTCCATCGAGGACATTACCTCATCTTCTGGAAACGAGGAGTCGGACGCGCAGGAGGAATGTGGACCAGCGAGTCTGAGGCACGGGCCCAGATTTCACTGTTGATTTCATAGTTTCAGTTTGATCCCACAGATCCCAGACCTGCAGGATGGGTTGTCTTGCTCACCCAGTGCATGCTGGGACACGCACACCGCGGCCCCCGACACCCAGAGACTGGATCATGAGGTGCAGACAAAAGACAAATAGATGTCTCTGTCTTCAGCGTCTCTACGGTTAAAATGAACGATGGATCTACCATTAGAACTTCTGTTGTGACTTCAAATCAAACTTCTGTTTTTCACTCTGAAGAATCGTCTGACGCTTCCTGATTCCACAGCTTCGTCACTTCAACCTCAAAAGGTTCAAACCACCAGGTTCTCAAACACGTCTTTCTTCTGAGTGACGTGTTGTGAGAAGTTGAACACGTCTCCTCCTGATCAGGATGAAGTCCAACACGTTCTGGTTCTAGTTCCATGTTGTGTTAAAGTTACCTCAGGACCTTTAGAGTTAAACCCTCGTTAATGTCTCTGGAGTTCTACCTTCACAGTTAGAGACGTCCTCTGAGGACGAGTGGACACCACATGGTGAAACAGAGAGATAAACAGAGAGAGAGAGAGAGAGAGAGAAACAGAGAGAGAGAGAAACGGAGAGGGAGAGAGAGAGAGAGAGAGAGAAACAGAGAGAGACAGAAACGGAGAGGGAGAGAGAGAGAGAGATAAACAGAGAGAGAGACAGAGCAAGAGAAACAGAGAGAGAGAGAGAGGGAGAGAGAGAGATAAACAGAGAGAGAGAGAGAGAGAGAAACAGAGAGAGAGAGAGCGAGAGAGAGAGAGAGAGAGAGAGACAGAGAGAGAGAGAGACAGAGAGACAGTCCCACAGTTCCTCCTCTGACCACCAGGGCTCAGAGCAGCAGCTGCAGGGACATTTAAACGTCCACCATCAGCGGGTTCCATTATCGGACCCCCACATCTCTACTCGTTTACCCAGAGGCCCCCGCGACCAAACAACCGAACCCTCTCGCGCACGAACCGTGCGCGTGTTTTCACGTCTCCTGAGTCGCGTGACACACGATGGTCGCTGCTGCGCGCACCCCCGTCATGAGCCAGGGTGATGATGAGTTCCATTATCGGACGCTCTGCGGGGGTTGCTGATGAATCTTTTGATTTGAATTATTATTTAATTTTGTATTATTTTTTATTTGACGTCATCTGTAATTTAATTAAGCGACTCGCGAAGCAGTATTAAATCCGTGCACACGCGCGGGTCCGTGTCCTCAACTCGCACACGCAGCGAAGACGCGGGTCTCATCCCGGGGACGAACCGACAGAGGCGTGTCCGATAATGGAACCTCCGTTAGCCGGTGCGTCCTGGCTAAACGTGCCCGGTGTGAGCTAGCTAACCCGGGAGGCCGCCTCGCGACGGGTCGGTGCTCGGGTCGGTAGTTCCGGTGTCGGTGTGTCGGTGAGCCGGTACCTGGTCGTCACTGCTGCTGGTGCCCGCGGAGAAGAAGCTCGCTCATGTGTCGTCCATGTTGTTCCAGCCGCAGCCTGTCAATCCCACAACACCGACACCCACTACTTCCGCCGGCAGCCTTCAGAATAAAGGCCCGGGAGAACTTAACTTCCTCAATTCTGTTTTATTTTGGTTCGTATGTAAATATTAACACGTTTTCATTTCCTGTCTTTTGACTTTTAAACAGAAGCCTTTTTCGTTCACGTACTTCGATTGATCGCAGATGAATCAGTTTATTGTTTTAGTTCATATTTAATCAGTATATACTTATTGACCTCATGTTCTTTTGTTTGTTTGTTAAATAACTAACAAACATAAAATCAAGCCAATGTCATAATTTCTTTAATCATCGTTTCACTTTATATAATATCTAGAAAACAGCGTGTGATGATTTATTTATTTAGTTTGACCCACCTGAATATGTCGAGTTCCCTGTGAAGGAAAATTTCTTTCTCTTATTTTGAAAGCTGTTTGGCTTGTTTTCCGGTGGTCTTCGGCACTTTAGACGCAGCTGAATAAAACTGACAAACTGTTCACTGATGGAATAATAACTATTCTTATAATAATAATAATTATTACTATGGTAACCAAAATAATAATAATAATAATATTGGAATGGTTATAATAATCATTATTATAACAATTATGATTATCACACAAATAATAATAATCATTAGTATTATACTAACAATGATAATAATAGTAATGGAGATGAAGTAATGATGAAAATAACGATGATGATGATAACATGTATGTTTACTCCCAGAAGACTTGTTACTTCATATATAACTTTAAATATGACTGGATTTATGATCAAATAAAGTTCAGACATTGACAAATATTTGTGAAACCATCAGTAAACTGTTATTTTCTCCGACTCGTAGATTAACTCAAGAGACGCTGCAGGTTTCACTTGTTTTATTTTCTTATTAAATCTCTGCTCAGCTTTCACACAGGTTTACAACACGCAACGTTCCCTGGTTATGACATCATCATCACACGTCAACATATTAATCACATACAGAGAGAGGGGGGGGGGGGGAGAGAGAGACAGGAGGAGATACAGAGAGAGAGCGAGAAAAACAAAGAATGACATTAATAATGTAAGAACATTAATATTATACATCAATACAAAATATGAAAAAATATGAAATATGGCCTTTAACTGATCCCTAATCTGCAGACACACACACACACCTCGCTGGTCAACAGCTCTCCCTACTGGCAGAGTCTGGAACTCACAACAGGTGTATTGCATTACAAAGGCATAATGTTGCCACACACACAGACACACACTTGTCTCTCTATAGTTGTGTCTCTCATTGACATCATGAATTCTCTGACCTGAATCTCAAACATCACTTTGACTTTGTGAAGACCAGCCATGTCCTCACAAAGTCAAAATGTCCTCACAGGGAGGGTATTGAACCAAACTGGCCTCCTAACTGAAGAGACACACACACACACACACACACACACACACACACACACACACACACACACACACACACACACACACACACACACACACACACACACACACACACACACACACACACACACACACACACACACACACACACACACACACACACACACACACACACGTTCATTAATCTTGATGTTTTCCAACAGATTCAGATTTTCCTGCCGCTCAAAGTCTCACACTGAGAATAAACTTCTACTCTTTACTGCAAAAGTATTTGACATTTTTTAAATACAATTCTAATCAGGTATTTCCAATTCAGCTTTTTGTTGAATCAGTTAAATTAACAATAACATTCCACACATTTTTACTACATCTGGATTTTAATTCAGACAGAAAACCAAATGAAAACAAAGGTCGGGTGCGTCGTGCAGCGGAGGCGTCAGCTGTTAAAATAACTGTTGACACGTTTCATTAGAATTATTTTCATCAGATTTGAATTGGTCTCGTTTTTGTAAACCCTCTTTTAATAAAGTTGTTAAAATAAGTCGACTGGATTCAGATGCAGTGGACGAAAACAGTTGTGATGAATGTTTTTCTGCTGTGAACGGAAAATGTCTATGAAATGAAACTCGGCTCTGAGGTTCTTCAGTTTGTCGTCACGTGTCATGTTTACATCCTCGTCGATCAGCTGATTCCTTCACGTGTCCACACACTGAACCGGTCATCAGCCAACATGGCTGCACAGAAACGCCATCACATCACTTCCTGTTTCCCCAATAAAGAAATCTGGTTGGCGGCCGGCGCCAACAAGACTGAACCTGAATATCGACCTTCCAAGAATTCACCCGCCGCTCAGAAACAGAAACTCAGCAAAGCACTAGTGCTCCTACAGCTCAGAGGTCAGAGGTCAACTATCCTCGTCAGAAAATCACCTCGTTCATGTCACAAAAATTCAGTAAAACTCAAACAGTGCCGACGAGTGGTGAATGAACAACTTCACCTTCATCAGATCACAACCTGCTCGTACGTTTGTTAAAGACCGGGACCACCTGAGAACATGTGACTCTAGCAGCCTGAACTGACCTGCAGGGGGCGCTGTGGCCTGATGCTCAACACAAATCATCTCACCTGATCCAATCGCAACAAGCTCCAGGTGACCTTTAACGCATCACGTGACCTTTAACGCATCACGTGACCTTTAACGATGATAAGTTCTTTACTAAGTGTCCGACGTCTACTTTAAACATTTTGGCAACAAAGTTTGAATTCCGATTTTTTGATGTTTTCACTTTCTGGCACCGCTGACGTACAAAGACACATTCGAATTTTTTTAATAATTTATCGTTCAATTGTTTCAAAAAAATTTAAAAACTGAAAAAAAAAAAAAAACGGTATAAAAATGTCAACAGGATTTTTCTTGCTTAAAAAACGTTTCTACTTTTACCATCAACACACTTGTGTTGATTCTGTAATCTCATGATATTAATGTTTATAACATATTTCCTCATCTGGTGACGTTTGAACTTTTCAAACTTTCTACATCTGAATCTTTTCTTTTTAAACGACTTGTCAATTTTTTATTTGGGCCAAATCATGGAAGAAAATTCAGAGATTTCAAGAATAAAGTTGTCAATTGATGGACAAAGTCCTAATATTTCAAGAAAGAATAGAAACTCGTAGAGAAGTCGTGTTCATCAGAGCTGCTTCTGGATCCAAAATCATTAAAAACATTATGAATTAATACTTTATTTTCGTAAAATTAGGACTTGATTCTCAAATCTCATATTTCTTTCCCTTTCATTGACGTCAACACAACGTTCAGTGAAAAGTTACAAAAGTTTCCACTTAACTGCAAAAACAATAAAATTAGATAATGCTTTTATCAACATAATGAAAATTGCAGATTTAATCAATCCATTATTTATTTCTTTGATTTCTTGTTTTTCCAGAGCTGAGTTTGAGTATAAAGACGATGACGGACAGAAGAAGCTGGAGACAAGTGAGACGCTCCGACCTCCACGAGCAGATTCAAAACGTTTGGGACTTTTCACCGAGCAGCAGAAGTTACAGAGAAACTGAACTCTGCTCCGAAGGGAAACAGATTCACTTCATCAGAGAACAAACAGGACGTCAGAGCAGAGGGACAAGATGTCCTCTAGAAATAGTTCCATCGGCTCATAGTGATAATCGTCTCAATAAACTCGACACGGATCTTTTCCTGAAACTCAAACCAGATTCAAACACTGTGTGTGTGTGTGTGTGTGTGTGTGTGTTTGTGTGTGTGTGTCTGACTTCTACAATGTTTCTTCTTCTCTTGTTAAATATTCTCTTTTTTAAATTTACAAACAGATTTTAGATAATCTCATTAAAAAATATAAACTCCTTTATAGTTTATTAATAAAGTTAATAATAACCATTCTTTACCTCTGTTACATAAAAATACGTTACTGGGCTCGGCCTCGACACTGAGACAGGAAGTGCAGGCAAAGAGGGGGCGGGGCTAATGGGGGGCTGTCAATCAGTGACCAAGGTTAAAGCCGTTATATAAAAATGACAAGGGGGCGGGGTCAAAGCTATGACATCACTGTGACAGTCTGGGTTCTGACTCCAGCTGCAGCTCATTCTTCACGTTCACACTCTAAATAAAGATGGACGACATGACAGCTCCTAAAGGTGAAGCCAAAACATCTGCATCGCCCCCTGGTGGCCGGCTGCAGTGTAGGTCATAATCCCTCCTCCTCCACGTAAGCAGCTGGGACACGATCCAAACTAAAAAAGTGAAAATTAAATAAATGTTTTGAAAGATGTTTCTGTCATTTCAGGTCGTTCTTATCTCTGAAGTTTGTTCAAGTTTCTGATCAGTTTGGGTTTAATTCGTTATTTAATATTAAAACAGGCAGAGACGTCATGATTGACAACTGAGACTGACTCCTGATTGGTCAAGTGCTTGTGTGGGCGGCACCTTGATACCACAGCTCCACTCTAGACTGACTGTAAATGAGGTCATCACCACAAGATGGCAGCGTTTGTATCTGAGATATTTTGGCTTCATTTCTAGAGGAGGTGGAGACGTGGTTGGTCTTCACCGATCCACACTGTCATCACACACAGAGCTTCAGGGGGCTCAATCTTCTCCACTAGAGTACAGGTGGACAGACAGGTGGACAGACAGGTGGACAGACAGGTGGACAGACAGGTGGACAGACAGGTGGACAGGGCTGAAACTCACTGAAGCCACAGAGCTCCACCTCTCAGCATCTTCCCGACAGCTGAGGTCAGAGCCACTTCCTGAAGTCTCAACGCCCTCGTGGTCATTCCAGGCGTCAGATCGCAGCAGGAAGTCGTAGAAAGATGAGCTGATAAACGGGGGCGTTCGTTTCCACCTCTCACATCTGGTGCGGTGGAATGCTGCTGTCGGCACGAAGGCAGCCAGACACCACGAGGTGGGGGGGGCCGTTAATACTCCAGTCCACTCGGGTGCTGTCCAATCCAAGGAGGCTTCCAGCTGCTTCTCTACAGGTTGTACGGAGCTCCTCCTGCAGCTTGGATGCAGACACTGAATTATGCTTCTCTATGTCTCTATGTTTATACTTTTTTTATACGTTTTGTGTAAAAATATTTTAGATTCTGAAGGATTCAGATTTAAACTGCATCCCCTCAGAGCGGTTTGGACTCAGACTGTGGAACCACAGCTGCTCTAAAGCCACCGGACCCTGAGCCACGGTTTCAACCACGTGACGCCTCCTGACCAGCGGCACATCTGATGTCAACGTTATCTTCCTCCTTTTATTTGCATCTTGTGCGGTTTGCATATGTTTTCTAAAGCTGTGGTTTGATTCTGTCGCTCGGTTGAGATTTTATTTAAATGCAGTAAACTCTGTGCAGCGTATGAATCTGAAGACGTGATCAGATCTCGTTTGTGAAATCAGTCCGAGGTTCAACAGTTTCGCTGATGACAAAATGAAAAAGGTCAGAATGTTAAAAAATGGATCATGTTTAGTTTGAAAAACTGTTGTTGGTCAAATGTTTGGAGCTTTTCTCAGTAACGATGTTCATCTTGTTTTACGTGACAAAGAGAAATGATCAGATTTTCAGTTCCGATGTGATCACACGTCAAAGCTGCTTGAATCAGATGCAGCGTGTTGTGGTTTCCTCTCATCCCCAAAGTTAAACCTGTCAATCAACTGAGGAGAATCTCACAACCTCTTCAAGGCCGTTGGTTCCACACGTGTGAAATTTAAATGTGTTTATAAAACCCCTGAATCATGGCTGAGTTCCTGTCAAAGTGGCTGAGGAGGCAGAGAAGGCCTCTGAGCAGTTTGGGCTCATATCATCCAAACCAGTGGTGTTGGTCCTTCCTGTGGAGCGCCGGCCACATGGCTGCTGGGTGAACCTGACACCAGTCAGAAAGCTCCAGTTCTACCGAGATGCATAATGGAATTCAAGTTCTTCCAAGCGTTGCTGGTTTCTACAGACGTTTCGTTTACAAAGCCGACGTCACGTGAGCGTTGGATTCCTGCGTGTTTGCATAAACGCGAGTGCATTTCATTAACAAGCAGATGAGACTCGTACAAGCTAATGCCTAAAAAGAGAAGCAACTTGGTTTTTTCCTTGACATCAAGTTTTGCAAGAGCGTTTTCAGTGAAGTGCCTTTGACGGAGAAACCCCCCCCCCCCCCATCAGTTCATTCTGTCAGGCGACCGAAGCCTCAGGTCCGTCTCCGAGACTTCATCGCACTGACCACAAAGATATTCCAGAGTTACGTCCACACCCCGCTCTGGAGCCGTCTAGTTGGGGGAGACGAGCGCGGCTCCTCTCCAGCTCTGTCAGGGTGGCCGTCTCTCTGCCGGATTCCTGCCGAGCTCCTGGAGTGGAGGGCGGGGGCGGGGGGGGAGGTCACTTCAACCGGTCAGATCGGAAGGAGTCCTCCACTGCTGGGTCAGCGAGCATCAGGTCACCTTCGAGCATGTCCAGAGCCAGGTGGTCCATCCTGAGCGGGTCGTCCAGGGAGAAGGGGTCCATCTCGAAGCCAGGGACGTGGGACAGGGCGCTGGCGATCTCTTTGGACAGACCAGGGGGAGAATCTCCTGCAGGGACGGAGAGACCATAAAACCTTTAAAGACAAAGAGACAAAAGAAAACCAACAAAACAAGTCTCTGATCATCTGGTCAACCTGTTGTGACGTCTTAAAGTTTCTTATTATGTGCAACCAACACCAGAACCTAGAAACTTTATAAACTTAAACACACAAACTCAGCAGACTCATATTTGAGAGCACTAGTGAATGATTAGTGCAAAGTGTGACACATTAACCCATTTAGACCTGATGTGTGTAACGTTTGTGTTCTTCTCACTTTAGAGACGTGACACGTGTGCGTCTAATCTGTGAGGTCATCGTTTTCAAGATGTGAAAAACTTGCAGGAAAGTTGAAATGCATCATGGGAAATGCATTTGTATTTTTTAGCGCTCCTAGCCTGTGGTGATGCAGACGAAGGCTGATGATTGAAGTGAGAGGAGCGATAGAGAAGCAGAGTCTCACTGATGAAAATAAGAATGAATTTGTTTGATGTTTTTTTACGTTAATGAACTTTAAGAAAAGAGAAAGATTCAGAACCAAGTCAAATGTTTCTCCTTCATGTGTCTATCGGCTTCGGGGGCGGAGAAATGAAGTTTCTGTAAACGGTGGTGATTCTGTTGGATCTTCTGAAACGCCTCGGGCTTCAGGCGCTGGGTTTTAAACTCTGAGGTTTGATTCCAGGTCTCAGGTCTTAGTGGGTTAAACGTCAGCTGCACTCATGAAGACTGTGTTCACACGGACCGGTGAGGATGATGTTGGGGACGTTGTGGCGTCCGTCTCCTCCACCGTAGTTCTGGTTCTGGTTGTTGAGAAGCTGCTGGTCACTGGGATTCTGGAGTCCCAGGGGCCCCTGGGTGTTGGAGGGGAACTGGTTTTTGTCTGTGGAGCCGAAGCTCAGGCCGCTGTGGTTCAGGGACAAACCGTCGCCCTGGTTCTCTGCTGTGAACTGGAAACAGGAGAAGAACAGGTGTGAGTTCAGAGGAGGATTCACCCGGACATCAATATTCACAACTGTCTGACTGAAAATGTCAATTTACACTAAAAAGTCATATTCACTGACACAGTGGAAATTTTCTGAATCAGAGCATTTGAGGTTTTTAGTCCAGAAGCTCAGATGAGGATGTGAGTCGTTGTCCTGCTGCAGCTCAGGCGACCTCACATGAGAGCGAGCGGATACCTGCTGGCTGGATTTGCTGGAGAGCTGCAGACTCAGGTACGGGTCGTCCAGCAGAGAGTTGAACAAGGCGTCCTGGAAAAAGTAATAAAACAGAACCAGTTAAAAGCAGCCGGAAGCCATCAGACGATTCCCAGTGAGCAGGAGTCTGTGATCAGTGTCATTCTTCTCTAACATGACACAACAGGAAAAAACTGTTTACCCACGTTTCAAAAAACAACTTTCATTCTGGAATCTGATGCAATCAGGGCGAAAGGCTCCTGATTCAAAACTCTACACACGTCTTATCTCAAGTGCTTCTTTAATTCAGGCTCTCGCAGCCAGGACGTCTGCTGGTGTCAGAGCTTCTCTCTCTGGGGCCTTATCAGCAGCTCTGGTCCTGAGAGACACCATGAAGACAAACCTCCAAAACCAGCTCCTCTACAAATGGAGCTGTTAAAAGGACCGAGAACATTGTTTTTATGTTTTAATTCTGCAGCAGTGACTTTCAGGAGTTTCAACTGAATTATCTCATGTGCTTGTTAAAGTGACCCCCCCCCCGCAGGTAACTGTGTAATACTGGTCCATACATGTGGATGAAGAAAGGAAAACGACAAACTGCAGCAAACGCACCGAAATAAACGAGAAATGATTTGGTCTGACTTTGTTACACAACAGTGAACTGGTTTGTTCTCCTTCAGCAGACAGAGCGATAACACAGAGCAGGACCAAACAAATAAAAGGATTCAATCATCTAAATCCAATAAGAGGTTTCCACTCACTGAACTTAGCACAGAGGAATCCTCAAGTGACACCGTGCTTGAGTAAGAGGCCGACCCACATTAAGGTGCCTGTTAAACAAACTTATGAGATGTAGCTGGAATCAAACAGGAAACAGCTTCTCTCTCGTCCTGTGGAGCCGTGTGTTCACTGGTTTCCAGTACAAAGTGCCAGTCGCACACTGGTTGAGGCAGAGGAACAGTAACTGAGGTCAGGTACTCACATTGTACAGGTCTGTGGCCAGACTCTGGCTGATCTGCTGGAGCTGCGGGAGGCCGCAGCCTCTCGACTGCTCCGCCTGCTGCTCTGGTTCTTGTTTGACGTGACACTGAGACGAGCTCTGGATGCTCTGGATGCTCTGGATGCACTGATTCAAGGCGCTCTCGCTCTTAATCAGCCCTGCGTTCGATGTGTTCCCCTGCGGCCCCATCGGCTTCTGCTGCGTCACAGAAACAGACCATAATGAGAGCTGAGGTGAGCAAAATCAGATATCACTATGTTTTAAGGTGGTGTATTTGGTTACCGATCCAAAGTGCTGCTGCATGTGCTGGTTACGCAGGTTCTGCAGGTGGAGCTGCTGCATGGACTGTGACTGCTGCTGCTGCTGCTGCTGCTGCTGCTGCTGCATGGACTGTGACTGCTGCTGCATGGACTGTGACTGCTGCTGCTGCTGCATGCGTTGGTGGTGCATCTGTTGGTGGTGGTGCTGCCCCAGCGGAGGAGGCTGCTGCTGGGAGCTGGGCAGACAGGGTAGAGGCTGGTGGGAGCCCGGCTGGTGCTGGTGGGACTGGCTCAGCGGGTACGGAGGGAGCCTCTGGTCCAGAGGCAGTTTGCTGGTGTCCAGTGGGACGCCCTGTGGAGGGACGAGAGACGTAACTTAACACAAATATCTTCCTCTGCACTAAATGAGTTTGTGAACATCAAGTTTAGGGAAACATTTTTTCAACTAAACGAGAACACAACTCAGCCCAGTCCCGCTCATTCAGCCCATCTGCTCCAAATCACAGGGACTCTGATCAGTCAGTGATTTTCCAGGGATGAAAATTCTCAGAATCTAATTATTTATTTCCTGCTCGATTCCACATTCTTCTTCAAAGTTCCAAGAAAATTACTTGAGTAGTTTTTGAAAAGGATCCACAAGCGAGTCCAGACTGAACTCTTCTAACCTGGATGATGTCATGTTGTTCGATGTGGAGCATGTGACCTCACTTGAAACCACCACCAATAAAAAACAGAATCACAAATCAACTTAGCTGCAGTTTCAACACAAGATATCAGAGTAAAGTTTATATTTTTTGTTTGCTTGTGGAGAAACTGAACTCACACGTTACAGAGTTTGTGTTCTGAGTTGAAAATAAACATTCAGCCTTTAGTGGTGATGAATGTTTGACTCCTTGTTTTTAAATGGTGTCCCTGATGGATTTAAGTCAAACTGTTACACCCGAGAGGACGTTTGGCTCCAGATGCACCAAATGAACGTCCCCGAGGTTCTTCTTCTGTTGTTTTCTGCCGTCTCTACCTCCTGTGATTGGTCCAATCGAGGTGAGATGAGCTGTGACCTGCTCTCTGGGATGCTACGCGTCCTGAGTATATTTATAATCATTGTGAATTGATGAGGTGTGTGCTTTACCTGTGTGATGGAGGACAGGGTGGGGGAGATGGTGGGGGAGAACTGTTTGGAGTGATGCCTCCGCTCGCCCCCCCCCATGGGCAGGATCAGTGGAGACAGCTGTGCTCGTCTCCGCGGCGACGTGCTGAGTGACGCCTGCCCGCTGAGCAGCGGCGAATAGGACGAGGAGGAGGAGGAGCCGGCGCCGCCCATTCCACCGCTGTAGCTGGGGTTACCGCTGGACACCGACTGGAGGGAGGAGTTACTGAGGGAGGAGTGCAGCGATTGGCTGCTGAGGGAGGACGGCAGGGAGGGGGAGGAGCTCAGGGACGACTGCAGCGAGGGGTTGCTGAGCGACGAGTGCAGGGAGGCGGAGCTCAGGGAGTTGGAAAAGGAGTGGCTGCTGAGCGACGACTGGATGTTGGGGTTGCTCAGTGACGAGTGCAGGGAGGGGCTGCTGAGCGGGCTCTGTAGAGACGCCAGGAGACCTGAGGAGGGACAACAAAACATCAACATGTGTCCACAAAACATGTCATCAACATGTGTCCACGCTGAGCAGAGACCATGGAGACAGAGGACAGAGGGGCGCGGTCACACATTGAAAAACACAATACTTCACGTGCAGAAAAATCGTTTTTATGGAATAAAACTCGGACTACAGGAGCTTAAGTTTATCAGGTTCTTCTCAAACTTTGTGACTGTAGCCTCATACTAATAAATAAAGCCCCCCCCCCCCCCCCCCCCCCTCAGGAGAGCAGAGCAGCTGAAAACACACCTTCCTATTCTCACTCACTTCACCTTCTCCTTTCTCCTCATGTCCTCAGTCGGTCGCGTCCAACAACCATCTGAGTGTCTCTGTATTTTCTAACTTGGTTTAAACTCCTCACACACACTCTTCAACCTGGTTCATTTGAAACCTTCATGAGGCTGCACAGAGGAGTTGTCTCACAGAGGCGTCCGCCTGGTCTCAGTCCGAGCATCCGGTTCCCAGCTGAGTCAAGAGGCTGATGATCCGGACCGAGCCTCTGACGGCAGCTTCCTACCTGTGGTCTGTACAGTCACCTCACGGCTGCACTTCCACCCCCGCTCACTTCTTTCTCTGTCTCTAAATTTAGAGCAGCGCCCGTACTTTCCCCGTTATTTCACTTTGCTGTCACCCACACACTTCCTCAATTGTTACTAAAGGATCTGAACCATCACCCCCTGGTTTCTCTGACTGCAGGTCTGACCTGAATATGTGAGACATCAGGGACTGGAAGCTACGCTCAAGGAGACATGATGTTGTCTCAGTGTCTCTTTCCTCTAGTGGCTCATATTGGATTTACAAGTTAAAGACCTCGTCAGGAATCTGGATACCACAGGTCTGGGATCTGTGACCTGAACCAGGAAACTCATCTCCCCCAGTTACAGTCATAACAACTAAATTAATGTATTTAAAAAACAACAACACTAAGTGATGAAGCAGCAGAAACAACAACTTTATAACATTTAAACTAACAATTCTGAAACCATCTCCACCGCTGCAGCAACAGCCTGTCGAGCTTTCCTTAGTTTACTATTTCATTTGATAATTAACAATAGAACATGAAATTATTATTATTTTCAAAGACATGTGTTTGTATATGTGATTTGTCACATGACTGTTTTGGTCCAATCAGAATCGAGGGATAGCACCTGTGGTAAAGGTGAGGCTAGCTTAATTAGCTCCAGTTGGAAAATGTCGATGTTCTAACAAATCAAGATGGTGGGAGTGTTTGATGAACAGGGGACAGTGTCTCCTGCAGGCTGCACAGACCTGGTGTATGGTGATGGAAGTTGCCGTTGCCTCCAGATACATTGATGCCCAGCTGCGTGAGCGTGGAGGCCAGGTTCCCGGTGCTGCTCCCGCCGCTCAGAGAGGATCCTGGGTAGCCGGGCTCGTCCTGGTCCAGCGGCGTGGGCAGCGGGGAGGGAAAGTGGAGGCTGGACAGGTCGGGCAGCGAGCCGCCGGTGTTGAGAGACAACGGGACTCCGTGAACCGGCGTGGACGGCTGCTCCGGTGAAGCAAAGATACTGAGAGGGACAGAATATTCATTATATATATATTTTCTGGCTTCACCAAAGAAAGTTACAGAAGTGTTTGAGATGTCATGTGATGAGTTCACATGTCTGCATTCCGTATCGGGGACTCACTTGATACCAGGGACTTCACAAGATTTGGGTCGGGACGACAACAGAGGCAACTGGAGACAGGAACATTTTATTATATTAAAATTAAAAAGTTCTGCAGGTTTCAACAAGTTAAACATTCATGTTTTAAGACGTATTTCTCGTCCATGAGGGTAAGGAATCTTTCAGTGACTAAAACCTGCCGGCTATTCAAAGGATAGTGTGAAATTTGGTAGAACAATTTGTACACTTCAGAACCTCATATTCATAGATATAAAAAAAAATACATTGAAGATCAAATGTTAGATTTTGGAGAAACCATTAAAAAAAATAATTGGTATTGACTGAGAAACAAGAAGAAATGGAAACTTCAATTAGTTAAAGTCACATCAGAATAATCTTTAGGGTCAAATTTGAAGGACAACTTATCTGAACTAAACTTAAAAACACAGAAGGGAAATAAAACGTTAATGACCTTCTTTGTGTCCCAGGGTTTGAGCAGCTTCCCCTCGTCCAACACGTTCTCCTCAATGGGAGGAACCGGGTACGGAAACACTGAGGGACAAGTTGTAAACGTGTGAAGAAGAAGTTTGTGAAACAATCATGATTTTAAAAAGCTGTCATCAGACTTTTCAAAGCTGAAAGTAAATCAATGAGGAATTAAATATATTTTAATGTTTAAACAAAACCAGTTAAAATTATATTCACTAATCTACAACTACAGGTTCTAACTTCTAATCATAATTTCACCACGTGATTGATTTCAACTCACTTCTTCTGCCCTCGCCATCGCTCTGACCTGCAGAGAGAGAGAGAGAGAGAGAGAGAGACAGAGAGAGAGAGAGAGGGTAAGAGAGAGAGAAACAGAGAGAGAGAGAGAGAGACAAATATAATATACATATATATATATATGGTAAATAAACCAAAAAGACAGCCAGTGCAGTTATCCAACACGTACATGATGTGGCGCCCTTTAGCTTCACTAACATGGAAAGTTGACGGTTGTCTCCCAGTGGTTTGAATCATGTGTGATCGAGTGTGAGGACCAACACTTCACAGCTCAGCTGTTTGTTCACGTTAGTTCGGTCTTTGTCGTCATTAAATTAACACAACAGAAGATAAAAGTCTCACTTCTCATCATCTGAATCTGAGCTACTGGTTGCGTGGTTGTGTATTTCATGTGTTTGTGTTTTCGGAGGTGCTCTCTCACCGGAGCGCCGGCTGCTCTGGGGCATGAAGGTGGGTCCTCCTGTGGAGAAGGGGTCTCCTGAGGGAGGGTTCATTACGCTGGTGTGGAGGGCTGAGTCGGAGTTGGTCCTGAGGGGCGCAGACACACACACACACAAACACACAAACACACAAACACAGATTTAAGGAACATACAGAGGTAAATGTTTTTGGTAGAAGCAGCTGAAGCTCCGGTTCCAGCAGAGACATGAAGATATGAAGGTAAATCACATTATTAGAAGTGTAAACAACAACCACAGCCGCACCATGGAAACAAAAAGCCGACGGCCACTTTCTGTTCACAAACGACATCACAACCAGATCAGAAACCTCGTTTGGAATCACAACAGATCCTCGAGCCTCAGAGATGAAACACGTTTCATCCTGATCGAACAGAGAAGTGAGTCAATGAAGCTGTTTTCAGACACAAAGATCAGTGTTGTTGTTTACAGCTCATCACCAAAAGACCTGGAAGCTCCTCGTCCACAGACACTGACTCAGACGTTTGTTTTCAGACAGAACCTGCAGAACACGTCAGTCCGTTCTTCAGTGCAGATCTGAAAACATCTCCAGTGACGTGGACTAAACAGAGTTGATCAGAGACCATGTTAATGATCAAAGTGAGAAGATGAGTCAAGACTGAAGGAGCGACAATCTGTGATCATTCAGAAAAGGTTCAATCTTTCAATAAAGTCAGTGGAAGAAGTTAGGTTTTCATTTTCACCCACATTTCCTTATTGGGCTCTCAGTCAGTGTGGGAGCTGGAGGAAGAAAAGAAGGAAGTAGAGGAAGAGGAGGAAGAGGAGGAAGAGGAGGAAGAGGAGGAAGAGGAGGATTCACCTGTTGAGAGCAGTGGTGGGGAGACGGAACGAGTGGCTTTTATCCCCGGGGAAGTTTCCGGACCAATTCCTTTTTCGTGATCGACAAGAACAAAAAGTTATTTTCCTCCACCAAGCAAGAACATCGAAAAGAGGGAGGGGGCAAAAGAAGGAGAGAAGAAGAGCGCGGGCTCGTGAAGGAAAGGCAGCCGAGGCAGAGGAGGCTGGCACGTGACAGATGAAGGTTTGTGTTAGTGGGGAAACGCTTTCCTTCTTCGTCTGATCATTATCAAAACATTTATTAAGCAAAGATAATGTTTGTCTAAGATAAAGAACATTTCAAATGCAGGATTGAATCAGTTTGAATTATTGACACTAAGAATCTAAGGCCGGGATGGAGAGTGAAGACCAGAGTCTTCTTCCTCATTCACAAACTCAGGGAGAACTTGAGAAATGCCTGCTCTTCTCATCTATATCCAAAGTTTGATTATTATGTTATAGTTGACACAAGTTCAGAGCCTTCTCCAAACTCTGGTGAAATTCCTCTCAAACTTCAGTCACCAAAAAACAGTAGCTCGAACCTAGCTCTGTGTGTGTGTGTGTGTGTGTGTGTGTGTGTGTGTGTGTGTGTTGTACAGCAGAGGCTAATCTCTCTCTCTCTCTCTCTCTTATGGGAAGTCGTCTTGTTAGAAGAAAACCAGAAACAACGCGGTCAAGCAGGAGAAAAAACTAACGACTGGATCGCTGCAGGAAAAAGAAGCAAAAGCCCAGAAGGAGAGAAGAAGCTTCCCAGAAGGAGAGAAGAAGCTTCCCAGAAGGAGAGACGGCCGAAGAAGGGAAACAGAGAAGTGAGAGCTCTTCAGGAGCAGCTGAGGTTTGGAGAGATGCCGACTCTACTCCACTGAGTTTCCTGTTAGCTGAGCAGAGGTTAGTGAAGCCTCAGCACATAAAAACCTTTGTGAAGCCTCAGTGTCACCACATGTGATTCAGATCGGGGGTTTCCTTGAGCCAAGAGGTCAGAGGTCAGAGACAACGCAGCCCTGAGGCTACTGGGGAGTCAATGTCGGGCTCAAGGGCACTTCAGGAGGAGGGACTGAGCCTCAGCTGGAACACGTCTTTTTAGATGAAATTACAGATATATATACTCAAATATAAACAAATACAAAGAACTTTTAACATTCTGAACATAAATCGTATCTGCCTTGCTAATCCCATTAATTGAAGTTTTCATATCAAGATTGACACTTCATTTACATATCGGATCCTAAGTGCTGCTGGCAGGGAAATGGTTAAAACCAGGAGAACCTACAATGGACGAGTGGACGGAGATTATCTCTGACAAGTTGAAGATGGACAGGATCACCTTTGCTTTGAGACTGCAACAGGGAATTTCTTTGGAGCCATGGATAATATAATATAATAATAAACTGGTGCCACCATCATTTGTATAAAGTGGATTTTGTGTTCGGGTACACCCCAACACTCTTGTTCTGATTTAGTTCTTGTTCCCACTTTATTATGTTTTAATGGCCAATAAGTCTCTGAATTACCAACAGAATCTGTGATACATTGTTTTATGCTAGAATTGTAAATCACTGGTGGCTGAAAGAGAATAATATGTATTTTCAATGATTGTATGGTCCTGGAAAATCATAATAAAAATCTAATTTCAAAAGAAGAAAGTTTTCATATCTGCAAACATAAACACAGATACTGAGTGAAAGAGTCATATCAGCTGATTTTTTATTTTCTAACTGATAAAATCGATCATGGCTTTAATGTCATTATACAGATATAATAATATACATATTATATTATAGGATTGTACGTTTTTCAGCTTTAGTTCACTTGAACAGCTTTTCCTAAATCAGGCGCAATATAAATTCTACTTATTATTATATAAATATAATTTTGTAATCTGATAATGTTTTTGTCGTCACACTTTCACACGTGTGTCAATGTGTTTGTGTTTGGTCCCTTGTAAACCACCTGATGTGTGAGAGGCTTCAAAAAGGTTCAAGAGCAGAAAAGACAAAACAAGCGTCCCCCAGAGACCACCAGTGTCTCCACGGAGACAGACTGGAGGGGGTGGGGGTTAGAGAGGGTGGGGGGGGGGGGGAGGGGGGGGGATTAGAGAAAGTACCTTCTCCAGCCGGGGTCGGGGGGCGGGGGACAGGTAGGCGGAGTTATAACGGTGAGTTGTCCACCTGAGGAGATGACTGGTTAAGGAAACATGATATATTTTAATTTCTCTTATATTTAAAAAAAAAAATCTAAGGCTGCGTGGTTCAATATGATTACAATTTTTAATTTCTAGTCTTTAATGAGAAATGAAGACGTAGATTCACTCGCACTGTTCGTCCTGTAGCTCTGAAGAACATGTTCAGGGTGATTTGACCTTTTGCATCAAACCTTATTGCTTTCGTTTTTGTTTTTGTTTCTCTGTGAACAATATTTCTAATTTAGACTCTGGAAACAATGTTAGAAGTGAAACCGAGTCAACTACATCAACCTGCTCAGGGCACCAGGGGCCAAAGGTTCCCTTTCACTGGCTCTGTTTTGTGGTAATTGGATAAAACACATCAAGAAGAAAATAAATCTAAATTATGAACAGTGATAAATCTAACGTTTTTAACAGGAATAGTTTGCAGTGGGAACCAATGAGCTCAGAGCTCAGAGTCACAGACAGCGGAGGGAAGAAGG
>NC_070635.1:771554-786780 GCF_947347685.1 Pleuronectes platessa
GTCTTTATGGCAGAGGGAGTGCTGAGAGCTTATTACTCACACACACACACACACACACACACACACACACACACACACACACACACACACACACACACACACACACACACACACACAAACACACACACACACACACACACACACACATACACACACACACACAAACACACACACACATTTGTTTTATTTGTTCCTGGTATGAGGCAGAGCTTTCCAGGAATGAGTGTGTGTATGTTTGCTTATGTTGCTGTGTGAGTGTGTGTGTGTGTGTGTGTGTGTGTGTGTCATTCGTTAATAAAATAATGTATTTTATTAAATAAAAATATGATATTTGAAAAATTATGAAAAAATAAAGCTGTGAACACAGAAATCTGAATCTGTGTAAAAGTGAAACATGAATTTCTTCATATTTTGACCAGTTGTCACTCAAAGATGAACCGATTAGATTTCAGAGGTCAAAGGTCACAGTGACCTTGAATGAGTTAATGAATGTCTGACACTTTACTGGTCGGTAGAGGGATAAACCTGCAAGAGGTCATTTTATTTATACTTATTTGAAATCAAAATTAATTTTATCGTATGAAATTAAGATTTGAGCCGCGTGTCTGTTGAAGATTAATTTCACCTTCTTCGTCTGAACCTGTGATGCTCAGGAAATGATCCTCATTTATGTGTATTCATATTTAAAAGAGGGCAAGAGGCCACAGTATTTATATATATACAAAGAGAGAGAATGAGTGTGTGTGAAGGAGAAGGAATGAATGAGTGGGAGAGAAAGACGGGGGGGAGGCAGAGTAATATGATTTCATCTGAGATATTATCCATGACGAATGGGACATGTGCAGTGGGAGAGAGGCTGGACCCAGATCAGATTACAGTTCCTCTGGCGGACGCTTCCGCTCCATTAACTAATGAGCAGACGCTCTGTTGCTTCAGCAGCTTCTGTCCTCAGATCTCAACGTGCAGACAAAGTCCTGAGAGGACAAACGTGAATTATGATCCTTGTCCTCAGAGCAGAGAGTGTGATGTGTGATGTGTGAGCGGCCGGACTCTAAAGGCTGCGGAATTTATCGAGTGTGATTAATTCATTTATTCTCTAAGAGCAAACAGTGACTCCACATTATTCACTGAGCAAACAGAACTGAAGTCTCTAACAAACACAACAGCATCAGGTGGTCTTCCTCCTGTGGTCACCAGGCTCCTCCTGTGGTCACCAGGCTCCTCCTGGCCGAGGATCATAAATCACACACAAACCTCATTACAACATGTGTGCTCTTTAATCACACAACAACACAGAGCAGCAGCAGGAGGCACGAACACACAACCTCACGTAGGAGCTTCAGTGTGTGATCCAGCTATTGCTCCTGTTGTGGGGACACAAAGAAGATCAGTCCAGATCAATAAAGAGAGTCAGTCAAATTTAAAAACAAGCTGAGACGTCATGATTGACAGCTGAGACTGACTCCCGATTGGTCCAGAGCCTGTAGGGCTGGTGCTCATATGGAGTCAGTGTTAGAATTTCATGTTTCCCGAGACCTGAAATCTCAAGTTTAATGTAATATTGGACGTATGCAGGTCCTCAGTTATGGCCTGTATGTGATCTACAGGTCAGCTACAGGGGAAAACCTGTGTTTACAGGTAAACTGTCACCAGAGGGCGCTGTGTGTCACCTCAGCTGGGGCTGACTGATGCTAACAGACAGTGTCCTGACGGAGGAGCACAGGACGGAGGACAAACCTCCAGAGCTGCAGCTGGACGGTGCGACGAAGCTCTGGTTTCACAAGATTCGATTTCCAGGCTATTTTAGGGGTCTCCTTGGCCAACTCACAGGGGCTTCTGACAATGAGATGAGGAGGATCAGATCTGGTTCGAAAACCAGAAGAGACGGATCAGAGGCGACTGTAAGAAAAGGGAAAGCCTGGGGGGGGGGGGGGGGGGGACGTTGGTGTGATTGAGTGACAGACATGAGATGAAGTGACAGGAGAGAGAAACACGTTCATGAATCCTGGGTCACATGACTCAGGCTGGGTCACATGACTCAGGATGGGTCACATGACTCAGGCTCCAACAGGAAGTGGTAAATGGTCACATGGCTCCGGGCTGAGGATTTAACGACCCTGACACAGTTCAGTTTGAGTTGAGAGTTTACAGCCTGATAACGAGACGAGCTGTTTCACTGGGTTCACGTTATAAAGTCTCACGTCAGACACGGGAACTTTGATCAACAATCATTCATCAACTCAACAGACGGTTTCACGACAGTATTTGGTCGACTGACGCACTTCAGTTTACACTACGAGTCAGATTCATGCACACATTCATTTAGCGCTTCTGATTGTGTTGGGCTTGTGATTGGTCGAGGGGCGGGGCGTTGCTCCAGCCGCTCCCTCTCCCGATCGCTGCTACGCAGACTCCGCCTCCAAATGTGCAAAATTCGTATCCAGGGTATTTCTGTTTCGTTTCTGGATGGATCAGCAGGAAGTGGATCTGTACTGGTGGGGATATTTTCTATGTTTCTTTAACTTGACAGATTAAAGTCTCTGCACCTGCAGCACCAAGAGAAATCCTGCCAGTGTGCCATTAAACACCCGTAGAGTGATTTACTGTCGACAGCTTCATTTGTTGGTCTGAGCTTCCCGTGATGGGAATGCAGCTGTCAGCAGACAGGGCCTCTGCTGACCTGAGGCTCATTAGGCTCAACATTAGATACGGAAACGGATCAAAAGCTTTTCGGATATGGAGGAAACAGACGAATGGAGCAGCACCACGGGAAATGGTGGAGGGGCAGTGAAGCTACATCTCTGTCTACGAGGATCGTTATCACAACCTCCTCCACTGTCGACATGTTTGTTGCCGTTTTCTGAGGAGTTGTTCTGAACATATGGAGTTTTACTATAAAAGCATCATCATCCTGTCCTCTGGGGACCATGAATCAAATCTTTGAGGTGGAGGACAAGAGGAAGGGACGATCTGAAACACTTTGTTATTTCTCTCCTCCAGCTCTCGACAGTTTGTGGCCACGGCCGAGGTCACAGAGGGCGATGACAGCAGTGACGTTAATGGAGGATGGATGCAAGGAAAAACAAAGAGGTGGTGGCGGGGGGGGGGGGGGGGGGGTTTGAAAGAGCTAAACAAATAACCTGCGTGAAGACATCTGACCCCAAAGTACAACCCTGATGACCTCTGAGCCAGCAGCCCTTCAAAATAAACCTGGACCTGGAGAAACAAACATGGACGAGGAGGCAGACCAGGTTCACTGGCTGAGGACAAACGAGTCTGACCTGACGGAGGAGAACCGAAGAGAGAGCACACTGAGCCTCTGCTCCGTCAGCTGGTGCTTTGTGTGCTTTGTGAGGAAGTCGATGGAGTTTCGTGTCATTCGTCAAATGAAGCTGAACTCGACTCTGACGCTCGTTCCCACAACAAACAACTGGTCTCACACCATACGGTCACCAGAACACCAACCGAAAACAAGGTCCAACACGACATCATATCAGGATCAACCAGTCAAATCGAATACATGTAACATTTCTTGCTCCTGAGTGAAGGTTGTGGTTTTAAACTCGTCTTTACGAACAGAGAATCACAAACATTTCAATCTGATAATTTACTATTTGACAACTCTAAGCACGTAGGCTGCGTTGTGAACATTATGGTTCACGTACTTGTGACGCCTCCTCCACGTGTTACTGCAACATTCCAGTAGGGGGCTACTTTCTCCACACTCCTATCTTTGACTCTTTCTGCCACTTCTGGATTTGTGCAGACACGAGGTCACAGCTCGTGTTCAGAACTCACTGTTCTGATTCTGAGGACGTGAACACTCCTCTCACAGAACGGACGAGGATACACAAAGCAGCCATCTTGTGTATGCGTCATTAACAAGGATATTCTGACCCTTGAACTTTCTCACTGTGCTTGCACAACAATTTATTGATAAACTTGTTTTGAAGAAGTTATATTGCATAATTTATTGATGTGGTTTTCATTGCCCAGAGGATCAAAGTTTCTTTCTTTCTTCTCGGTTCAGTTATGATGATAATACGAATATTAATCCATCACTGTATGTACAGACTTTAAACATTCTGCAGATAGTTGACTAATATTTATGAATTTCTTTCAGGAATTGATCAACAGCATCATTGATCAACACCATCAGGGTCACAGAGGTTAAACAATAATTGTTTTATGGCCGATGTTTGTTTTTCTGTTTTATCTTTAGCATTGTCCCACAGTTTTATATATAACCTATATTTATTCTTCCTGTTCTCAGACGGGGCCACGTGTCTCCCGCCTGCAACTTATTAATAGACAACGTGGAAATGATTCCTGAGACATCTCCTTCCAGACAAACCAGAGAAACCAGAGAAACCAGAGAAACCAGCGAGCTGAGCCGTCCGAGGAGGTCGAGCTCTGGCCTTCGCTTTCCCTCAGCGTTTCCTCTCCAGGATCCAGAGGAGCAACCGAGAGGAAACATCTGCTTCTCCCCCAAAAGGAAAGAACAAACCAAACCCATGATCGTTCCCAGTTTAACACCTTTTCATTCATATCAGCAGGTTTTTGCTCTGGAGGTAAAATGTTGATTTTGAATCCTTTTGCTTCCCGACAGCAAAGTTTCCTCCAAAACGAATTCACCCTCAGCTCATTGATATTCACAGACATGACACTGCGAGCCCAGAGTAACACAAGCTACCAGTGTGTTCTACTGTAGAACATGATGATGTCACAGTCAAGCTGACCATTGACCTTCATTATAAATGTGTAAAAGCTTGACTTAGACATAAACCTTTTGTGAGTTTACAGTTTCCTTTAACATCGACCTGTGTGTGTGTTTGTTTTATATGTGTAAGAAACTCTTTATAAACTCATTTTTGATGATTCATAAAAGGTTATATATATATATCGAAATAAAATAATCAGATCAGAATTTGGTCGTGACGAGATGTGATGAGAAGTTTCAGCAGAATCAGCTGTTCTGCCTGAAAGATGAAACCAGATCCAACTTCAAATCGAGCAAAACTGTCCAGAGATCAGTTTGAATGTAAAATATAAACACGATGAGTCTTTTCCCATCAGACAGAACGTCCTGAATGCTTTACTTCTGTACTTTGATAAGTTAGTGGAGCAGTGAGGAAGTCGCAGCCGCAGCCGAACGAGACAACTCATTCTATCTCGTGCTTTTATTGTGAAAGAGCAGGCAGAAGTAGCTGAGGGAAGCAGTTTTTTATAAACTAATGATCGGACAAAGTGTTTTTTCAAAGAATGAAAGATTCGTTTGAAAGATTTGTTTCTATGGGGGAGGAGCTGACATCATTTGGTTTGTGTTTTCTGAATCGCAGCTTCTTCTTCTTCTTCTTCTTCTTCTTCTTCTTCTTCTTCTTCTTCTTCTTCTTCTTCTTCTTCTTCTTCAGCGATTCCTCGGACAGCAGAAAAGGGTGTCTGGTTTAGGTCAGTGAAGATAAAACCCAAACTTCCTGAAGTAAGAATGATGCATGAATCTCTGTAGAAGTCCTCAGTGTAACGAGCTCCATGAAGATTATTAATCACCAACTTCTGAACAAAACATCTGCAACATGGAAAAGATCTTTTTCTCCTGAGGAATCAGCCAAGAAACAAGAAAACTAGAAAAAACTGAGGAAACTAACTGAACCGTGTTTAAACACAGTTTGCGCTGGAGGATTCCTGAACGTGAGGGAGGAGCCTGTGGAGGAGCAGAAAGGGGAGGGGCATGTGTTTTCTGAATCACTGACTCCAGCTGTGAGTCACTCGGGTTAACAGCGTCTGTGGTTCTAACGGGTTTTGATTTCCTGCCAAGCTGATATCAGAACTCACTGTACATTCTTGAAGCGTTGCATCAGCCTCAGCTGCTCCAGATATGAGCTCCACCACGAGTTCCACCACAACGTCCAGGATCTCAAGGCTCTGGATGAAGATCCAGATGTTCAGGCTCTAATCACCATCCTGCAGATGTTAGCCTCTTCAACCAGAGCCGCTTCACTCACACACATTTAGTCCAGACTGTTGTGTGTTAACATGTTGCAGCAGCGTCAGCGTGAACACGAGAGGTGATCGTGACCCCCCCCCCCCCCCACACACACACACACACACCTCTGTGATGATGAATCACAATGACAGTGAACTGACCGTGGTACGTTCGATTCCACATCCTCTTGGTGACGTCTGTCCCCGGAGGACGAGCGCCGGACGCAGACAAGCTCTCGTTCAGAGCTCGAGTGTAGAGCATCAGGCCGTCGTAGAAACCTCCAGCGATGATGTTCATCTGGAAGACAGGAGCACAGAGGAGGCTGGGTTCCATTCTCTAGTTTCTCCTCCTTCGCTCTCACGATCACTTCGGTGGGTTTTCACTCTCGTTCCCTGTAAAGACTTCGACATGAGGACGTTGATCCACAGGTGAAAAACATCTGGAGTGTGACACCTCACACCCGGAACAGCTTCCGAACCACTTCCTGTCACAGCAGCTCAGGGAGGAGATCTGGGATTTGAACCAAGCTTCGTGAATCATCACTACAAACACAGGGCTTAGATTTACAAGATGTCCACTCACATGTAGTTACTAGTGACAAAACCTCCATCATTACACCTCACGTCACTACTGCCCCTTCAGGGTCAGTGTGTGTGTGTGTGTGTGTGTGTGTGTGTGTGTGTGTGTGTCTGAATGGTTTAACTTCATTACATCCATCTGCTGATGATTAACTGCATTCACAGAGCTGCCAGACAATCTGCCATCACTCACACACACACACACACACACACACACACACACACACACGCACACACACATGCACACACACACACAGAACACACACACACACACTCTCACACGACACACACCACACAAACAAACACACACAGACGGTGTGGTTGGTGAATCTGATTCTGAAAACACTGAACTATTCGGTTCTTGCAGCATTAAAAGTAAAGTAACTGTTTGATGAGATGAGTTGATGATGGGATGTGAACAGAACACGGATCTAATCTGGACCAGAGATTGTGATGATGGGATGTGATCAACATGTCTTCATCTCCATCAGACGTGATGTAGAAACACTTTAAACATGAAGTCACAAACTGGTTCTTCTCATGTAGTGAATCCTGTTGTTGTGTTGTTGTGTTCAGTTCCATCAGCATGTGTGTGTCCTGGGAGAGGATCCTCACATGGGACTGAGCTTCATTCACTGATCACTAAGTTTCTGTTGGACTCTTGTTGAGTTAAGAACAGGAAGTTGATCCTTGTTAACATCTGTGAGACAAACTGGGATTATGAGGCAAAATCTGATTGATTTGATAATAATTTAATATGTTGTTAATAATGATTTAATGTATTTGTAAAGTGTACATGGTTTTTGAGTGTGATATGTCAACATGGCAGCAGATGAAGTGACATCAGGACTAAATGAGCTTCTTCAGATTGAAGCGTTTGACTCTGATAATCACGTCTCCGTCCACCAGCAGCTGGGCCGGAGGACGGAGACGTGTCCACATGGAGACGGATCCAGATTCATCTGAACTGTGACAATGATATACTGAAAAGACATTTAAGAATTTAGTCCAATAAATGATGTCAAGAGTCAAAACACTCAGAGAACAGAAGAAGACATTCTAAGACTCCCTGTGTGTGTAGCATGGACTCACCAGCGTGTCCTCGATGGTGTAGTTGAACATCTGGATGGCGTCTGTCTTCAGGTTGTGGACGAACTCTCTGTACTCTGGATTCTGAGGCTCTCGATACGTCAGAATCTTCACACTCTGACACCAGGAAGAGGACGAGTTCAAATAACATACATTAGTGAATACATTGAACAACTACTGCATAACAATAATTAAACTTATACACATGAAGACAGATTACGTCTCTTTCAAAGCTACAGATTTCATATAGTGATCTCTTGGAGGGGGAGGGGCTTAAACCGTATGATTCATGAGCTGTTATATACAGTCACTGATCATCTTCATATACAGTCAGTGAAAATAAACACTGCACCTGGAAAGCGTCCCTGGCCACGGGGTCGTCCTCGTCCCCGCGGGCCCACGGCCGTCTGTCCTTCAGGTTCAAACTGTCTCCGAACACGTCGATGTAGAAGAAGACGTACTGCTCGTGGGGGAGGTCAGCACGACGGAACTGAACCATCAGCTTCCTGAAGACATCGGGCGAGCAGCAGACGAACATCACTGTGAGAGGAGAGACGCTGAGTCAGGGCTCCAGCTGTGAACAAAGCTGAGGGGGGGGGTATTCTGCCACTCTGTGTCATGACCAGCAGGGGGCGACTCCACTGGTAGTTTCTATAGAAGTGACTCTACTTCTCACTTTACACAGTTAATGTTCATTTAGTGAATTATGATCATTTCGAGTCAAATAGACCATGAAGCACCGGATGTATTGGGGGGTGGATACCCCAGTGTGATTGACAGCTACTACTGTCCAATTGGTGCAGGTGTAGGTGGGTGTGTCCTCAAGCTATCAGTGAGGCTCCACCCCCCCAACTCCTCCAAATATGGTTACTGAAGCTTTAAACAACCAAGATGGCGCTGAACAGAATGTGAAGCAGGCTTCAGATCAGCGAGACGTCAAACTGTTGTTTCTACTTTAGAATCGAGCTCAAATCCAAATCTCTACATCCAATCAGGAGCAACGTTGTTGAACTCTCAGTTGGAGCTCGCTCCAGAGGCGGGGGGGGGGGGGGGAGGAGAAACCCATCGAGACTCTGCACCGGCCGACAAATCAATATGTTATAGAGTTATTGATCGTCAGAAAGACGCCAGCAGGTCACTCCCACTCTGTACATTTGTAAAACAAGAGTTGATACTTTGTTCTTGTGATGAAGATACTTGAGTCTTAAAAACACACGAGTGAATTTATGAATAATTAGTGGAATTCAGATTAAAATTATTCTTTTTCAAGCAGTTTTCAAAGAGAAGTGATTTTGTCATTTCAATATCCAGAACAATCCAAAAACAATTGTACAAATGTAGGTTTTAAAAGGCAATATAATGAGAAAAGAGCCGTTGTAAAGCAAACAAATAAATAAATTAAACTTAAATTAGTCTCTGGCGAGATCAGGATATATTGTCCACCTCTGATTCTGAACTTTTTAGAGCCGGATGTTTTCTTTACATGTCTGACAAATATTAGATTCATTCCTTCTGAGCATTCTTGAAAACCTGAACCTCAGCTGAGAGCTTGAGACTCGGAGCGTCCACAGTCTCCTGCTTCCTCTCGGACCTGATCTCGGTGTGGGAGCCTCAGGAAGTCTCGGGAGTCGTGAGGACATTCCTCGGGCCGACCCCGTCCCCCAGCCTCTATTGTTCCTCACTGTAATAACCTCTGAGCAGGAAGTGAACGTGAAACCACCGGAGCCACACGGGGCTCAAAGCTTCTTCCATCGATCCCAGCTCCAAAAACTCTGCTAGAAACTCCCTGAGGCCACAGAGGAGAAAATCCTGAACTAAAAATACTCTGAACCCTCTCACTCAATTCATGTTCTATACACACACACGCTAGAGCACGAGCACACACACACAAACACACACAGCCACACACACACACACACACACACACACACACACTTTAGTTCATGAGGTTAAAGGTAGTCTAAAGGGAAATGAATAATTTAGTGTCCTCATTCAGGGGCACTTCCTCCGTTTGGATCCTTCTGTCCAACGTGTCCCAGGATCATTGAGATTCGCTGGTTTTCATAGAGATGATGGCGGCAGCGAGCAACGAGAGCAAAACGTTTTTAAATGTATGATGCTTCATCTCAACCAACAACTAGCGACACCCTTGCTATATAAAAGAACGTGCATACAAAATATTATTTTAATTTGTCGGTGCAAAGCAGATTCACAGAGAGGCTTTAGAAACTCATTCTTTAGTTCATTCCTTCATTCGAAGCTGTGAAACTCTCATCTGCTCGTTTGAGATTCAAATGAATCAATGTTGACGGATACTGATCCGAGAGCAGCAGACGAAGAAGAAGGGAGACGCTTCTCTTCCTTCTCTTTGTTATTGATGCGTCAGGTCGACAGTGTTTCACAGGTCAGAGTTCAAACAGTCATCACCAGGAAGAGCAGAGAAGATGTTCTACAGGAGGAGCCTGGAACACACCCCCGCCCCCGACCTCTGACCCCTGCACACTTCCTGACTCCAGAGATGACCTGGAGCGTGAACACTGATCATGTGACGTGAGTCTGATCAGATGAACCAGCCGCAGGCTTCACACCACGGGTCAGAGCTGTTGCACTGTGACATTCAGCTGGAGAACCCAACAGAAGAAGCAGAACCAGGATGAGCCTGGTTCAGAGAACATGGTGGAGCGTTCAGCAGCTGAAGACGTTTCCCTCAGGAGGTGAAGAGCAAACACATTGAAGAGAGAAAACACAACAACACAACATCGTGTCACTGCTTCTTATCAAGTTTACACTTCAACGTCCAACCTGTGTTTGACCCACTCGGCTCCACAAGCCAAATAAAGACCTGTTGCTGAGCCGGGCTTTGAGTCTAATTGAAGCGGAGCCACTGGAGATTCAACATGGCCGACGCTGCAGGTGTCGTTATGCAGATTCAGAACATTCCTTTCTTTATTTGGTCGAGTTATGAACAGTAAACAGCTTGAACTCTGCACGGACTCATGTCTGAGAGCAACGTGTCACCTCCGACACGCTCTGTGTGTTTGTAATAATCCTACAATAAATCTGTGTGAGAGCAGGGCCCCTGTGAGGCCCCGGGGGGGGCCGAGGGGGGGGCCGAGGGGGGGGCCGAGGGGGCCGAGCTGCAGATGAAGAGAAGCAGATGGGGTTTGGACGGCTCCTCCTGCAGGTCGGTCCGAGTTGAGGACATTCTGTCTCTCGCCTGCGGCCGAGCGTCCTCAGAGGAGCTAATGGGCCGAGGCTGAAGCTGGGGGGGGGGGGGGTGGGGTGGGGGGATTAAATTGCACTGTTAACTCTGACGTGTGCGGTCTGACGCTCAGGGTACCAGAGGGGCCCCCCCCCTGCAGCTCGACACACACACACACACACACACACACACACACACACACACACACACACACACACACACACACACACACACACACACACACACACACACACACACACACACACACACACACACACACACACACACACCTGATTATGATGGAAGATCCTGTTTCATGCAGACGAGTCATCATTTGTGTTTAATCTTGAATTCACCTCCAGTTCCTATACGTTGAGTTTGAACTGGTCAGAATGGTGATGAATTATAAGTCATAATTAAACTGGACTTAAACATAGTAATAAATCAACTGACACACGTTGATGGTATTTGAATCTCACTGGTAAAATGACTTTCAGACAGATTTCTAATGAAGGACAAACAACGAAGCTGAACTTTGTTCCGACTCTAGAAAAGAGTCAGAAATCCGATTAAAACAAGTTCAAGCTTCAGGACGTGTTCGACTTCAGACAGAATCAGTTCCTCAGGCAGGAGCTTCAGGAGCTTCAGTAGCTGCAGGAGCCTCAGGAGCTTCAGGAGCTTCAGGAGCTTCAGGAGCTTCAGTAGCTGCAGGAGCCTCAGGAGCTTCAGGAGCTTCAGCAGCTGCAGGAGCTTCAGGAGCTTCAGCAGCTGCAGGAGCTTCAGGAGCTTCAGGAGCTTCAGCAGCTGCAGGAGCTTCAGGAGCTTCAGGAGCTTCAGGAGCTTCAGCAGCTGCAGGAGCTTCAGGAGCTTCAGCAGCTGCAGGAGCTTCAGGAGCTTCAGCAGCTGCAGGAGCTTCAGGAGCTTCAGGAGCTTCAGCAGCTGCAGGAGCTTCAGGAGCTTCAGCAGCTGCAGGAGCTTCAGGAGCTTCAGGAGCTTCAGGAGCTTCAGGAGCTTCAGTAGCTTCAGGAGCTTCAAGAGCTTCAGGAGCTTCAGGAGCTTCAGGAGCTTCCAGAGCTTCAGGAGCTTCAGGAGCTTCAGGAGCTTCAAGAGCTTCAGGAGCTTCAGGAGCTTCAGGAGCTTCAGCAGCTGCAGGAGCTTCAGGAGCTTCAGCAGCTGCAGGAGCTTCAGGAGCTTCAGCAGCTGCAGGAGCTTCAGGAGCTTCAGGAGCTTCAGGAGCTTCAGTAGCTTCAGGAGCTTCAGGAGCTTCAAGAGCTTCAGGAGCTTCAGGAGCTTCAGGAGCTTCAGGAGCTTCCAGAGCTTCAGGAGCTTCAGGAGCTTCAGGAGCTTCAAGAGCTTCAGGAGCTTCAGGAGCTTCAGGAGCTTCAGCAGCTGCAGGAGCTTCAGGAGCTTCAGCAGCTGCAGGAGCTTCAGGAGCTTCAGGAGCTTGAGGAGCTTGAGGAGCTTGAGGAGCTTCAGGAGCCTCAGGAGCTTCAAGAGCTTCAGGAGCTTCAAGAGCTTCAGGAGCTTCAGGAGCTTCAGGAGCTTCAGGAGCTTCAGGAGCTTCCAGAGCTTCAGGAGCTTCAGGAGCCTCAAGAGCCTCAGGAGCTTCAGGAGCTTCAGGAGCTTCAAGAGCTTCAGGAGCTTCAGGAGCCTCAGGAGCTTCAGGAGCTTCAGGAGCTTCAGGAGCTTCAGGAGCTTCAGGCCACGTTCCCTTTAGTTTTCAACCTGGTCACTGAGAATCTGTGAGGATCTGAAGGTTCGAGGATCAGAGTGAAACCTGTGTTGGAACCAGACGCCCTGAGGAGCTGGATCCACTCGCTCATCAGACCAGCAGATCCCACAGGGGCCACGCTTCTCCTCTGAGATTCCACTGGATTAATCTTTAACTACAGCCAGATGGACGGGCACGGTGGCGAGGAAGAGGGAAAGAGCGGGGGGGCACGGCCATGTGGGGAGATTTGTTCAGGATGATCGGGCCTGACATCACCCCCCCCCCCCCCCCGGTGGAGGAGCCAGGAGCCGCAGGAGAACGGAGAGCGTGATGTTTGAGATCCAGTTAGGTTTCAACAATTTATTTCCAGAATAATTAGAACCAATCAGGTTTGTTTAAATGAAAACTTGAATGCAGTTTGAAATTGGTGATTGTTTTTCTCTCTTCTGAGCAAAGTGCCATTTCAAGATGAGGTCTTCTGATCCATGTTCACATCTCTGCTTCATCTGGATCCCTAGAACCCCTAAACACGGACTCAGCTCCGCTTCACAGGTTTTCATATCTGGTACGTTTTCCTGAATCAAAGAATCTGTTGGATCAGCTGATTCAAAACTGAGTCACGAGGCCCCGGAGCCACTTGTAAGAAAGTCAAAGCATCTGGGACGCCCCCTGGTGTCTGGTTACAGTACAGGTCATAAACCCCTCCTCCTCCATGTGAGCAGATGGAACACGGACATAACTTTAAAAAAAAATCTAAGTAAACGTTAAATTAATGTCAAAGACGTTTCTGTCACTTCAGGTCGATCTCATCTCTCTGATGTTTGTTCACGTTTCTGATCAGTTTGGTTTGAATCAGTTATTTGATGATATGAAAACAGGCTGAGACGTCATGATGACAGCCGAGACTGACTCCTGATTGGTCGAGAGGCCCTTGATACCACGCCTCCACTCCATGATCACTGCTGCTCAGAATTTCTTTGGCTTTCCTAGAACACTACATCATTATTATTTTTCTTTCTGAAACTTGCTGATATCATGAAGGTCGTCACCCGACCCCAATATTTGATTGAGGAGACACAAAGTAAAATTAGCCCGAGTGTGTTTGGCAGGAAATACCTACAGATCTGATAGGTGCACTGTGGTTTCCATATAAGGTGGCAGCTTCCTGACCTCTGTTAATAAATGTCCTGTCGGGAGGTTTTATTTCTCTGTGGGAACCGGAGAGAGAGGTTTGTTGTTGCTTTAAACTGGTTTCCACACGGACACGCCTCCGCACACAGGAACCACCAGACTGAGGTGGATTTATGACTCTGATACCAAAACATCAGAGACACGACTCGCTTTATGAACCTCGTCCAGCCGAGCAGAGAACTGAGCAGATTCAGTTTGAGGGAAACACTCCAGCATCTTTTATTGTAAATAAAGAATTTAAAAGGATTCAAATGTTAAAGTGTTTGTGTGACTTTTAAACGTGTTGTTGATCCTGATGATGAATTATCTCAGACCCTCCATGACGTGTGTTTTTGTCTCTCAATAAAAATGGACACTCAGTGTAAATCTGCAGCATCATTCACGGCTGCCCACTTTTCCACCGTGTCCTCGGGGCAGATCCGTTTACAGCGCCAAGCTGTCGTCTGTTCTGTGGACGCATCGATCGGGCTCGGGTTTCTGCTGCGAAGACCACGCCCTGCGGCAAAGATCAGGAGCTGACGTCCAATCAGAGCCAGGCACCAATCACACGGCAGCAGCAGAGGGACAGTGTAACATATGAACGGCTTGAGTCTGAGTGTGTGTGTGTGATAACAAGCTGACATCAGGACCTGATGAGAGAAAGTTATTGTTATGTCAGCTTCAACATCAATGACATGAACATGATGCACACTGAAGTGGAATCAGATGGATCGCCCCCTGGTGGCTGGCTGCAGGACAGGTCCTAAACCTCCTCCATGTTAGCAGACGGACACGAAGCAACTAAAACGTCTAATAAACGTTTTCTGTCTCTCAGGTCGATCTCATCTCACTGGTGATTCTGAACAGTTTGGTTTTCATCAGTTATTTGATGATATAAAAACTGAGACGTCATGATTGACAGCTGAGACTGACTCCTGATTGGTGGAGAGTATTTATGGGCGGGCGATACTGGACTACTGCACAGACTCTGACTGTGCAAGATGGCCGACGCGTCGTCTCAGTGAATGTGCCCCTAGAGACAGATTGACCTTTGACCTTCGTCCACCAATATTACCATTTTTTAAAATATTTGTGTTAAATTTAAAACAAAAAGGAGAAGCGCTTCTCTGAGGTCACAACGACCATGACATTTGACCTTTGACCATCAAAATCCAAGCAGTTCATCCCCTCGTCCAGGTGATAGTCTGTTCCAGAGCTTCAATCATTTGATCTCAGCTGCTTCACACCTCCATGTTGCTCTGTGATAAGAGTCACAAGCTGCAGGTTAAGCTTCCTGCTCTGCTGAACTTTGACCCCTCGTCAGCTCCAGCTGTTTCCTCCACCGGCTGCAGAAAGAAACTGAAAAACTCAACTCATTGAAAACCCTGCAGCAACAAACCCAATAAGGAAGAACTTTATAAATCAAAAACAGTTCCATTGAGCTCAGTTCACTTCCTGATCAGGAGGCCGACATAAAGGACAACAACACAACA
>NC_070635.1:786980-824450 GCF_947347685.1 Pleuronectes platessa
GAGAGGGAGAGAGGAGGGAGAGAGGAGGGAGAGAGAGGGAGAGAGGAGGGAGAGAGGAGGGAGAGAGAGGACAGGGAGGAGGGAGAGAGAGGGGAGAGAGAGGGAGAGAGGAGGGAGAGAGAGAGGGAGAGAGAGGGAGAGAGGAGGGAGAGAGGAGGGAGAGAGAGGAGGGAGAGAGAGGAGGGAGAGAGGAGGGAGGGAGAGAGGAGGGAGAGAGAGAGGGAGAGAGGAGGGAGAGAGGAGGGAGAGAGAGGAGGGAGAGAGGAGGGAGAGAGAGAGGAGGGAGAGAGAGAGAGAGAGGAGGAGGGAGAGAGGGGGAGAGAGAGAGGGAGAGAGAGAGAGAGAGAGAGGGAGAGAGGAGGGAGAGAGAGAGAGAGAGGAGGAGGGAGAGAGGGGGAGAGAGAGAGGGAGAGAGAGAGAGAGGGAGAGAGAGGGAGAGAGGGAGAGAGAGAGGGAGAGAGAGGGAGAGAGGAGGGAGAGAGGGGGAGAGAGGAGGGAGAGAGAGAGAGGGAGTGACCATCTAAAGACAAGTGTCTGAATAAAACAAACTACTGAGGAACTTTGCTGTGACCTCACCGAGCTCGATGGAGATCACGTTCTCTAGTCCAGGTTCCACCTTCACAGCTCCCAGCCCACTGATGTCATAAACCACCTGGTACAGGGTCGTAGGGGTCGTAGGGGTCGTAGGGGTCGTAGGGGTCGTAGGGGTCATGGGGGTCATGGGGGTCGGCGTGGCGGTCGCCCCCGTCTCCTCAGAGATTCCGCTGTCGCTCTCGGACGAGGCGTCGGCGGGCGGCCCACTGCAGAACACCTCGTTGGGGTCGACTCCGTGGAGCACGTCCTCTGATTCGCTGTCGGGATTCACGGGCGCCTGAGACAAAGACAGATCTTCAGGTTTAAAACAGAAACACATGGAGACCTAACCGGCGCCATCGTAGACGTGCGGGTAACTCACACAGACGGGGTCTACCGCCCAGTCCTGCAGGGGTTTCTCCGAGCCGCAGAACACCAGGTCGGAGCCGAACGGAGCGTCCAGCTGCCAGCTGTCTGCCGCCATGAGGAACTGCCCCCCCCCCCTCTGCATCCATCACCTGACCACACAGTTACAAAATCCAGGTGTTCAGTACAGACGCTGGTGGAGAGGACGGCCGCCGTGAAGGGTCAAAGGTCAACGAAGATCCGACTGAAACAACCAAACAACTATTGAGATGGATCCTGAGGACTTCACCTCCACGACCAGATCTTCACCAAACAAGAGACTGAAGTCTGAGCTGGAGCCTGAAGGTCACTGACAAATAATACGACTTTAACAGTTTGCAGATTTTCTCTTATTCAAACATGAGCTGAAAGGCTACTCACAAGGTGTGTGTGTGTGTGTGTGTGTGTGTGTGTGTGTGTTTCTAATATCTAACACAGTAAACACCTGCAGTGAAAGTTCACACGTGAAAGTAAACTAAGAGAAAAGTAAACACGACACAAACTGAACAACAGAATCTGACAAACCCAAGTGACGCAAGACTGGAGGAGGATATCCTGGTGGGAACACACCCATGGACACACACAGACACACACAGACACACACAGACACACACAGCCTCTGACACGACCTGTCTGAATAGAAACCTGATAAGCTGCTAAACGTGTTTCTAGTTTCTTTTCTCTTCTTACAAACATGATTCGTGTGCTCTTGAGTAAAACCCGAACCTTCACATTCCAGAACTTTACATTACTTTATATTGAAGTTCCTAACCAGGCAGCGGTGAAATATCATTTACTACATTAATGTACGCACTGCACTTTTAAATTCATGATACTTAATACACTGCATAGTGAAGTGAAATGTACTTTTTACTGCACATTAACAAAGTAGCTTGTTAATCATGATGCACTGATCAGTATTAACCGTGGAATCGAGATTAATACAATTAGAGAGAGTGGGAAAGATCTTCCTGGCCAGGCCCCCTGATCTGGATTTACTCCTAAAGTTAACGAATTCTTATTTCTCCACAGAAATCGGTTGAGCTACTGTTTGTGTTTAATCCTGCTAACGAGGAGGAAATGACACACAACATGTCTTTAACATGAACTCTGTAATTTGGTCGATGTCTCATCTGCTAACATGGAGGAGGCAGTGTTTATGACTTGGACTGAAGCCAGCCACCAGGGGGCGATCTTCTGTATAAATCGTATAATAAGTGGCTGTCTATATAAAATTGTTAAACTGCTTAATTTAAATCAAACACAAGAGTAAAATGTTGCTTAATCATTCATTAATGATAATTATGTATAAATATATCAGTTTATTGATAAATTCACTTATATTGATAAATGTACTAACTTCTCTCTAACTCAAGTTTTCCTCTAAAACAACCTTCGACAGATTACTGACTAAACACACGTGTGTGTATGTGTGTGTACATTTCTTGTCAGTTGTTGTGCGGCTGGGTCAAATATTATCTTTACAAATACATCATAGATAAAAGTGGACAAACTCTTGATAAATATAATTGTATTGTGTTGAATGCATTAGTTTGTGTATTTGAGTTATTACTTTTCCTTCTTTAACATTGTAAACACAAACAAAGGCACAACTTAACCATGGATCGGACAGTGAAGACAACTTGAGGAAAGATATTTGATCATTTTGGGATTAAAACATATGTTGAAAATAAATGTAATCAGCTTGAAAACTTAATAAACAACTGTGTATCACATCAATACTGAAAACAGAACATTCACATATATATACACCTTTTATCTTATGTATTATTTTACTGTAAATCAACTCTGTCAAAGTCAAAGGCCAAACTCCAGATGAACTTAAGAGTTTGAAACCCGAAGAAATTCAGTGAGTTTAACTTTCACCTGTTGACCTTTGACCTGACTCCATCCAGACCGAAGCTGGACGCAACTTACCGTCAATCACTCGGTGCGCGGCCGGCTCCGGGTCACGGTCTCCGGCTCTTCATCACACTGCGGCTCCCACAACACGGAGCTCTGTTCCGGGGACAGTCAGAGAGAGCAGCCGGCGGTGGAGCCTCCAGTTCCGGGTCGAGTCTCAACAACGTCACGGTTCGTTTCTCCGGTTGTTCTCCAGCCGAGCTGCGAGAAGACCCGCCCCCTATTCTGCCTCTGATTGGTTGGTTAGGTAAGCAGAGCGGTGATTGGATAGTCAGAGTCAAAACATGAGGGTGGACCAATCAGAGACAGGCAAGGATTCACCTTCTTCTTCTCCGCTACACCTGAGGGATTCTCAGTGATGCTGCCCCCTATCGCCTGTCTATGTTGCTGGTCGAACCCTAAACTGGACTTAAACCTACAGCACGTGTAGATTTAGTGATTGACAGGAAGACTTCACTTCGGTCCCATAATGTAAACAGATTCACTTCCCACATTAAAACCTGCAGCCACAGAAAAGTCCTCATAACGTTTCTCACTGATGTTCAGGCTCAAAACTAAAATTATTTTTGAAAAGTGAAATGTGTGAAATCAACAACCAACACGTGACTCAAACAACATGAAGACAGGTTTGTTAAAAAAGGTAGAATTTTAATCAGTAAGTAAACGACTCTGTTAATCTGTGAATGTGAAAAGTGTAAATGATGTTTGACAGAGAAAATCAAGAACAAATCCAACATCCACAATAAAAAAAGTTTGACTGTTTTCAGCTTCAAGACAATTAATAACAAACGTTTAAATCAAAAATAACTTAATCTAATAAGAAACATACAAATTTAAATGTGAGTCAAAAGCAAAGATCAGGTTTGTAAAAATGTGTTTTAAATAAAAACAAACAAAAAAACACAAATTCTTACAATGTCCAAACCACTACTTTTTATTGTAACCTGCAAAACTGCTTATTATATGAAGAAAAATCTTCCTACTTTGATTTGGACTCGAGCAGAGAGCTTTGAAAAGATGAACGATGTGGAGTTAATGTGAAACATTCATAATAATAAAAAACATGTATAAAACAGATTTTTATGAAAACAAACAGAACTGATGAAACAGACTTTTCTTCTCTTGTGAAGTTTCACAGCGACTTCCTGATCTTCATGTGATGAGCTGTGGGAGAACGTGCACCAACATCAAACCAACTTCTATACACTTCACTGTAGCATTGGATTAATTACTGAATTAAATAAATGTACATATATATATATATATATATATATATATATATATATATATATGTGTGTGTGTTCAGATACTCACAGATTTGACTGTCTGTTTGATGTAGTCCTTTTTGCTGCTCAGGTCGTGGTCTGGGAAGGTGTCAAACACCTGAAAGTGTTTAAATTATTTGATGACTTATTCATTTAAAATACATTTTTAAATGTGCAGGATGTAAAGATAACTCCGCTCCTTTCCCAGGCCTGTGAGCGGAGGCGGCCTCTCACCTTCTGACAGATCTGTTTCATGGTCATCTCCTCCAGATTCGCCTCCTTCAGCAGACTCTGCACGGTCTCCTTCAGCTGGGCGTCGCTCGGCTCTCTCCGGATCATCTTGATGAGCGGCTCGTCGTCTGAACTGTCGTCTGCTGCTCGTGAGAACACAAAGCTGCGATGAGGCCGACTGTGGAAGTTGTCTGTTACCGACACGTGATCCACACTCATCTTTTTCTATCACCAGATCAGCTGTTAAGAAGCAGCACGTTGAGCTCAGATCCATCTCACCTGTGTTTGTGTTGTTTTTGCTGTTGCTGCTGCTGTCGGCCTTCTTTGTCTTGGCCGCAGGTTTGACCGCAGGAGACTTCTTCTTTGTGGGCTGAATAAAAAAAGTTCTTTAATAAACTGAGATAATCTTGTGGTTTGCACTGGTCGCTGTCGGGGCGTGGCACTGGAAATTACTTATACATGAAAATGTTAAGTGATTTTATTAAAACACTGCAGGTATTAATGAAAGTTTCTACTAAAAGAAATATGGAAAATAAAAATGTCATGAAGTAGTGGTACTTATCAGCTCGAACAATGTGGAGTTTGGGCCTAAAATAAATTATATTAACCAAAATGTTTACACAATTGTTTTCTGAGACTTTATTGAAGTAATTATAAACAAAAAAGAAAATACAACCAGTTACATAGAACTCAAATTGAGAATAAAAATATAAATGTACATCTTCTAAAAGTGGAAACTGTTTCAAAACTGATAAACTGTCACGTTGTATTTGTTGCAGTGTAATAACAACAAGTTGTTACCTTCTCCTCAGGTTGTGTGTCGCTGTCGCACTCGTCGGTCACGTCCTTCTTCGCTCTCTTCTTAGGAGGAAGCGTCTTCTTCGCTGGCGTCCTTTGTCTTTTCACTGACGCTGATTTCTTCGATGCACTCTTCCCTCTGCTCAACTCTGATTTCCAAGACTGACACAAACACAGTCGTTAGTTAATAAAATGGAAAGAGAATGAAACATTTCCCAGATGATCAGAACACAAAGATATTATATTTACGGTCACTAAACTAAATAAATGGAACTTTTAGTTTTTTTAAACGATAGGTTAATTATTCATGTGGTGGAATAATATTGTGTTTGATCTGTTCAGCGTCTAAATCGTTTCAGCCTCAGTTTGTTGATCAAACATCAGAAACAACAGGTTCCAGTTTTGTGCTTAGTCGGAGAATCTCACGTCATCATCCTCGTCCTCCTCTTCGTCGGCAGAAGGCTCCGACTTGTCGGACTGGTCTTCCTCTTTCTCTGACAGTTTCTCCTCCGTGTCTGACCCCTCAGCCTCAGCCGACGCCCCCACCTTCTCATCCTCTTCCTCCTCTTCCTCGTCACTGCTGGAGTCCATGACGATGGCTTTGGACTTGCTTCCTGCTTTGGACTTTTTGGGACTGGACAACGAGCTCGTGGGTTTGGATTTGCTCTTTTTCTTGGTCTGTGTCTCCGAGTTGTCGCCCGACAGTTTCTTCTTTGATTTCCTCTTCTTCTTCACAGGGAGACGCTGCCGAGACACAAACAGAAGCTTCAGAATCTAAACCTTAAGGTCTGAAACCAGAAGATAAACTTTACTTTACTTAAACTTCTACATTGAAATTAAAAATAAAAACAATATTTATTGTCACTGCATCATGTTTGAACAAGCCATGATTCCTTTCGTGTACCTTCCCACTGGTTTTAGGTGCAATGAGGAAAGTCATGATCCTGTCGACCAGATCTAAGTGAGTTCCTTTCTTCTCCAGATCCAAAACACAACAGACAACTTTCAGCTTTGTGTTGGTGAAATTTGAATTTCTGAATCAAAAGAACAGAAGAAAACATGAAGCTCATTGTTCACCATTAGCAATTAAAAAAAAAATGTTTAAACAGATGTAGTTATACATTTCCACAGAAAGTAATTTGTCATTGTAAAGCAACACAGTCTATTGTCAGTTTCTCTCAGCACAGTTTGAAGGATGTGGGATGTAACAGAGTTTGGTGGATTTGTTACAGCAGCAGCTCTTCTGGTTCAGGAAGCAGAGGATCATGGGTAATATCCAGTGTCCAGTAGTGTTTCAGTTCAGAGGGACGACTCAGACGGAGTCAACACATTGATTACTCTCTACATGAAAACACATCCAACAGGATCAACAGCTGACCGTGTCGCTGTGAAGAAAACACTGGAGCTCACTGAACCTAGACTCAACCAGAGGAAAGATTCTACACAGAAACTTACTTGAGGAGCTTGTCTCGTTTTTTGATGTACTGTTCACTGTCGGCATCGAAACCAAATCCGTTAAACAGACGAAGGTTCTTCTTTATCGTGGCTGTCTGTTGAAGAGCAGAGATCATCCTGAAGTAAACTGGGACTGAAAGGGACCTCAGGGGAAAAGGTCTCGTCTGGATGTTCGTACCTTTCCTGGCCTGTCGAACAGGATGGTGTGAAGAGGCTTCAGATCAGCTGCCTTCATCTTGTGGAGCTGGAAGCTGGTGCGTGGAATGTCTCCCAATTTATATCCACTACCTGAAAAGAAGTGAAGTCAAAAAAACGTCAGTATCATATCTGTAAATATCCGGATAGCTAATTTTTTAAATCACAAATATTCATATCCTGGAATGAAGCCGTGTCTTTCATAGTTGAATATTCACCTTCTCCAATCTTGAGCTTCTCCTTTTGCTTCGGTGCCTGGAAGTCGAGCCTCTCGACCGTTTTCTTTGAGCGCTTGCCCTCGATGATGTCACCAACCACTGTATCGAGGATGAAAAAAAAAGAAAGTAAACAAAAGAGACGTTCCAAAACTAATACCAGCATCAAACATGCATCCGGTGCTGCCACGAATGGAGCCACTGGCAACTTGTGTTTTCAGAGCGGTAGAGAAGTTTTCCATCGTAGAGGCGTCTGGAGCAAACTGAGCCGCAGACTAAACTGTGACGGCTCCGGTTTCAACAGGTTCATTCACTCGTGTTTCAAAGTGTTTGTGTCTAGAGTCTCTTTACCGGCTGCTTTGACACCACTCGGACTGGAAAGCTCTTCCTGCGACGTGTCCTCCACCTCCTCCACCTCCTCCTCGGACCCTGCAGGGCTGTCCACGGCTTCCTCCACCACTTCACTCATGTCTGCGTCCGTCTGAGCGTCCCTGTGTCCCGACGGGAGGAAGACACACGGCTTTACAGAGACTCGTATCCAGATGTGTACCAACAACCACACAGAGGTTTTCATGGAGTTCAAGTTCTCTGTAGACTGTGAATAAAAGTTTATACCTCCAACAATCTGAATTAATATGTGAAAGCTGCAGGAAGTATCTGGCACAGTCCTGAATATTATCTCACTATTACATATTAAAATGCGTATTTGACAGCGTCAGCAAACTAAATGATTGTAAATCAAATATCGGCTTCTCAGCACTTTCCAGGTCCATCAGCAGAAACTCATCTGATTTCATTTCTCTGTTCTTTGTGTAAAGTGTCTGTGACCTTTGCTAAAAGCACTGCATCAATAATAAGAATCCATATAACTGTCATGGGCCCTGAGGTGATCTTGGGTTTAAACTTATTAATGATAGAATTTGATGCAGTAGACAGTAATCACGTGTTCTCCTCAGAGAAGATGAAATCTAACTTTAACATGAGCAGCTCGTCCCATAGATGACTCCAGTTCAGAGTTACTAACTTTACACTGAAATGGGTGAATCCATCAAACAGTTTTTATGTAACACAGCATACGTGTCGTGGTGATTGACAGGCGATCGACAGGTGATTGACAGGTGAATGACAGAAGACAGGATGTGAAGGACGGGTTGAAAACACTCAGAATTAGAGAGGAAAGTTCTCTCGAGCTGAAGCAGTCACGTGAGAACCTCCGGAGTTCCATGGACGCGCCTCCGGAGTTCCACAGGAAACCTTCTCTCTCCTTCTTCTTCACAATAAACGTCGGAGTTGATTCGCGCGCTCCAACTTGTCCCCGGTTCAAAGCGGCTAGCTCCTGCGTTAGCCCGCCATCCCGCCACGGAGCAAACTACAACTCCCACACTCCCCCCGGGCCGCGGCGGCGTGTGCGTGTGCGCGCTCCTCACCCGGTGCTGACCGCCTCCCGGTGACTTTCACAAACAGGCCCGGTGCCGGTGTCTGTGTGCGCGGAGCTCCGTGTTGTTAGCTCCGTGTTGTTAGCCGCCTCCTGCTAGCGCGCACTTCTTCTTCTTCTCCTGGGGATTAACGGCGGCTGGCAAACAACACACCGGCGCATTACCTCCACCGTCTGGAGGAGGAGGGGAGTGCAGCAGTAGCGAGGCAGCAAACTAAACTGAAGTTAAGATCAAACTCTGTTGATCCAGACTCGTTCCAGCAGAAGACAAGAGAATCAAACAAACAAGAAAAGACAACTGAACAAAATAATTCAGCAGAAAATGTTGGTCTGTACAAAATAAAACCTTTCACTGTTTTCTAGAACTTTATAAGTAAAGTGCAGTGACACAGGATGATGCACGAGCACCTTCCTGTTCCTGAATTCTGTACTAATGTGTTTCTGTGTAATTTAAATCTCTGTATTACTGCCAGGCTTTTTATTGATTTATTTTATTGTCTGATTTAATATTTTTCATGTTCTCTTGTTGACCTCATTCTAAGTCTCTGCTGCTGTCTCAATGGACTGATGACTATTATCTTATCTCATTAAAGATGTGGAGCTAGTTTCTGTTGTCTGACTGGGACAGAGACTCTGAAACATTCTGCTCGTTAGTGCTCATATTTCAAAACTGGAAAAGTGATTCCAGAAGTTTTCAGTAATTTTATCTATAGCATCTATTCATTCATTGTTTGTGGAGTTCACGTTGTCGATTAATTCTGTAAAACACGAGGGAGACGCGAAGCTTTCAGATTTTAAATATCCACCTGTCGTCCTGTCTGCTCTTTCTGTGTCTCGTGTCCCAATCAGCCTGTTTGGTTCCAGCTCCACAGACAGAGCAGCCACGTCTCATTACCCAGAGATACAGGACATGTCTGGGTAATGAGACATGGGGGGGGGGGGGGCAGCAGATCGTCCCTGGAGAACAGCATCATGTGGTCAGCCGCCTGAAACAGATTCAAACTTCTCCACGTCTCAGACACAGGAAAACAAACCTTCTTTCACAGAGGTTCATTCTGAATTCAGTTCATTATTAATATCTATTTTACAACCAATACATTTTATTCTACATTTATGGAGAACCTTCTTTAAAACACTGTGGATATTTACACAAGTTTCAATATTTATCCATTGATAAGAAGGAACACTGGACAAACATGTGTAATCTGTATCATTTGTGGCTGTGATTTGCTGCAGTATGAGGAGTTTACATGTGGCTTGTTATTATATGTCATTAGTAAGGAGGACATATGGAGCGCTTGAGACGTATCCAATATGATGTACAATATCTTATCCAGTATTGTTTCTTATCTTATCATATATCACAATCTTTCATATTGTATCTAGTATCTTATCTAACATTATTTCTTATTGCACCCAATATTCAAATTTTGGATGAAATATTCAATTTCCCTGGAAAGTTGGCATGAGAATGAAGGTTAAATGGGCCACATGGTGGCGCTGTGGCCTCAGGGACGTGGAGCATCTTTTAATTCCAATAAAGGTTCAGGAAACCAGGTTGTTGCCTAGCAGCAGGCTTTCAGACAGGATGAGAGTATGGAGGGTAATTAATGCCACCGGAGCCGGAGGAGCCTCTGACCAGCGAGCGACACCGGAAACAACAGTGACACCAAGTTACAGTTTTATAATTAAACCTTTTTTCATTTTTCTAATCGTTGATAAATCACGTGAAAAATCCAAAGACAGAAATGATCTTTTCCACTTACAAGTGTGTTTGTTGTAACATCTAATAACAGACTGTAAATAAAGATGGACGACATGACAGCTCCCTCAAAGTGAAGCCACAGTGTCTTCATCGCCCCCTGGTGGCTGGCTGCATTATCCGTCATAAACCCTTCCTCCTCCATGTTAGCAGACGGGACATGGACCAAACAATCTAACCAGAGTACACGTTAAATAAATGTTTGTCAAAGATGTTTCTGTCATTTCAGGTCGTTCTTCTCTCACTGATGTTTGTTCAAGTGTTTCTGATCAGTTTGGTTTGAATCAGTTATTGATGATATAAAAACAATCTCATCTGTCAATCATAACCCATGACATGATTGGTTCATAACGTATGACATGATTGGTCAGGCTACGGACGTCGACCCACGGCTCCACAATCAGATATATATCTGAATTTCCCACGGGATTAATAAAGTATCCATCTATCTATCTATCTATCTATCTATCTATCTATCTATCTATCTATCTATATCGGCTTCCTTCATGAACCATGGGACGAGTGTCGTCCATCTTTATACGGTCTGCAACAACAACCCTCAAACAGTGAGAAGGTTCTTTGTGACATTATTCTCCCTCCATATTTTCCTCCACAACATTTTAAACCAGCACAGCGAATCACAGAGCAGAGAAGTGATGCTTCAGGAGCTGCTGCCTCCTCCAGACCCGACTGATGGGTTTTATCTCCTGTGGACAAAGACTAATCCAACTTTATTCAAACCATCTCTGGTGTCAATTAATGAAAACACAGGGAAATGTTTGGATTTAATCAAGAAAATGAGGAGTTATCGAACAAAGTGCTGAAGATTCTCTTCTTTTAGACCAGGTAAGATCGATCTATCTATCTATCTATCTATTTATATATCTATCCATCTATCTATCTATTTATATATCTGTCTGTCTATCTTTCTATTTATATATCTATCCATCTATCTATCTATATATCTATCCATCTATCTATCTATTTATATATCTGTCTGTCTATCTTTCTATTTATATATCTATCTATCTATCTATTTATACATCTATCTGTCTATCTATCTATTTATAGATCTACCCGTCCATCTATCTATCTATCTATCTCTCTATCTATCAAGCACCTGCAGTTATATAATTTTAATTATACAGACTGAATCTGTCGGTTTTATCATGCTTCTGTAAATATTTAGATTTAGTAATTTTTTCTTTTATAACAGACGAGTAGAAAGAAAACATATAAAATACATATTGAGTCTTTTATTCTATGACATTCTGAAGATTTTTGTCATAAATTTAATCACAGGCTGTTTTCTCAAAATGATTATTTCTTAGTTGTCGAAAAAATGAGGAGAATTTTCAGCACAGATTTATTCAATGTTCCGATTTTTGCGGAAACATTAGGGATGGTTCATTTTGGATTAAAATGTTTTGAAACAATGCGTCAGTGCTGAGAGTATTTTTATTCATATCCTCCTGGACAATCGTTTATATCAGAGGTTTATGTTTCCAAGACGGACTTTGTGGTTCCTCTGGTTAAAAGTTAATGTCGACTGGTCTGTGTCTCATCACACAGCTGAAGACGAGGCTGCACAGATACAGTCGGAACATGAATTAGATCAAATATCATGATATGAAGTGAGAACTCACACGTCCTCCAGCTGTGACCTTTATCTGACCTCCAGCTGTGACCTTTATCTGACCTCAACCTTCATGTTTATACGTGTTAGTCCCTCTGGTTGTGAAAACTGAAAAGGAAAAACAGGATCTCCTCTACAGCACAAGTTGACATTTATTACATAAACTGAACAATCTTTTATTTTAATCGTTACAGTTTGTAATGTTCTGAACCCAGGTTCAATATTAAGTTACAGTAAAATCACTCTTGTGCCCAAATGCAACTTAAAAGAATCGCAGCATGTTTGTTATCAGAGGAAGTTTCAGATTCAGACAAACAACATTTGAAGAATTATGAAAACATAAGTCTTTTTATTACTGTTTCTGGTTCAGAGTCATTGATATAAAAATTAAAATATGTCTTGTGCACAGATTGTATGGAGATACATCATTTTAATCTGGTTACATAACAGCATTAACATTTAAGTGAATATTTGAAGAAATTCTCTCGAGTCTTTCCTCAGATATTGTGTTCACGAGAACGTACGGATTCTGCTCAACCCAGAAACATAATCAGTGGGAAATGGTACATTAGGGATTAACGGCTGCTTCAGAGTTCTACAATGTGATTTTAAATCTGGTAAAAACTAATCAGAAGAAAGATTTAAAAGGTGGAGACCCCCCATTCCTGTCTCCGCTCAAATGGCCTCATGTAATATTTAGAGAATTAGTGAGAAGACGGCGTCACAACTGGTAAAAGGTAAAGAATGATAACAGGAAAAGTAGCATCAGATCTATTAATTAGAAAAGCCAGCTAAAATATTTAAATACGGCAGAAGCCAGAGATTTGCTCAAGTAGGACACGGACTGTTCTACATCTCTGCTTCCTCCTCCGCTCTTCCCTTTGATTGGTGCTGTGCTCTAATAACTGAGGTCACGTGAGGATGTTCCCGTCCCTTCTGACAAAGTCCATAAGACAGACGCGGTTCCTCCGGGATCCGACCTCACTCTGTTTATGTCTTTTCAAATGGTCACAGAGCTACAGACACAGCAGACAGGGGGTTCCATCTGGAGGGAAGAGCTGAACAAGTAACAGCAGGTTTTCACTTAGCGCTACCTGCTCAGCAGTGAGACGCAGACAGACAGTTAGAAACATGAGGAGCATTTCAATCCAGCTGTTCTTATGTGCAAACATGGTCGGGTAAAAGTTCATGTCGTTCAGGTGTTTCGACGGAAATGATGACGTGAAGAACAAATCTTGTGTTCTTGAGTCATTTTCTTCCTTTGAAATGAACGTTATTGACGTCTCTCACCATTCAACCCTCCAACAGCCCCCCCCCCCCTCCACCATGAGCTTCCCTTCGAGGTCGGTGGCGGCGGCTGAGCTCTACGGTGACAGCACCTCACCGCTGTCTCTGGACTCCAGCGTCTTCTTCAGCGAGACGACGGCGTCCTGCGTCAGAGACGTTGACGTCTTCATCATCAACGTCGGAGGGAGTCGCTACTCACTGACCCAGGAGCTGCTGGCCTCCCACCCAGAGACCCGGCTGGGGAGACTGGCCTCCTGCAGCCGGGACTCGGCTCTGGAGCTCTGCGACGACGCCGACCTCCTGGACAACGAGTTCTTCTTTGACCGAAATTCACAGACCTTCCAGTAGGTGGCACCTCCCTCTCTTCCCACCTCCCTCTCTTCGCACTATGTCGAGTTGCAACAATCAAAGATGACAAATTATTATCTACCCAAAATTTGTACTAACCCTGTTCGGAGAAAGGACAGAAAAGGCCTCGAGTCGTACAGTAAAGCAAAGAAAACACAATAGTTGTATCATGTCTTTCCCGTCTCTCTGTATTCCAGGTACGTGATGAACTTCTACCGGACGGGTCACCTGCACGTCCGGGAGGAGCTGTGTGAGGTCTCCTTCCTGCAGGAGATCGAGTACTGGGGCATCGAGGACGTTCGGATCCACCCTTGCTGCCGCGAGCGTTACTATCGCCGCAAGGAGCAGAAGGAGAGCTTCGACGTTCAGGGAGAGTTTGAGGCTGAAGCTGATGAAGAGGATTTTATCGGCGCCGTCCTCCCTGCTCTCCGCAGACGCCTTTGGGACCTTCTGGAGAAACCTGACTCGTCACGGGCGGCTCGCACCTTCAGCTCACTGTCCATTCTCCTCGTGGGGCTGTCGCTGATCAACATGGTGCTCATCTCGCTGGACTTCGGGGAGGACGTGGGAGTGAGGGACGAGGGAGTTAGCGCACCGCTACTGTTCGATGCCCTGGAGTACGTGTGCGTGGTGTGGTTCACGGGCGAGCTGGCACTTCGGTTCCTCTGTGTGAGGGATAAGTTTCGGTTCAGCCAGAACGTCCTCAACGTGATCGACCTGCTGGCCATCCTGCCCTTCTACGTGACGCTGGCAGTGGAGAGCCTCCATGGAGGAACCAGCGAGCTGGAGAACATGGGCCGGGTGGTGCAGGTCCTCCGTCTCCTCAGGTCCCTCCGCATGCTGAAGCTGGGACGACACTCGACAGGTAAACACGGGTCTATGCCCTTTACTCTTTGAGAGTGGGGGGGGTGGGGGTGGGACCTCTACCACACGTCTGACACAGACACACAACCATTCAGTCTTTGTTCTTTTTGGAGAGAGCCCTGCCGACCCATCATGCTGCTCCACACTGACCGGTTCAAACACACAACTTGTGTCTGTGAAGCTAAAGTTCATAAACTCTTCATTTAACGACCTTGAATCTCACACCTGCAAAGCAAACACTAGTTTTAATGATAATATGACTTTTCATGGAAACCTGGTTGTATTGCGTCTCAATGGAAAGACGTTGAGCTCATAACACTCGAGGGCATCTCTTTCCCATTCAAAGGAAATTATGTCTCACTTCTTTACTTTCTGTCCTTTGTATTTTAAAACTCATCAGTGAAACAGACTTGAAGTTAAAGACCACAGCGACCTGTAGATAACTGCTGGAGCCGCTGCTCTCAGCTGACACCTGAACATCTTCACTCATACAAAGTGATGTCGGGACCTGAGGTGCAGACACGGCCTCGTCTGGATTCATGTGCTAACGGCTGTGTGGCCTGTTTATCACTCTGATCTGGTTTCAGCTACAAGATGTGAAAGAGAAATGGAAATTCTTCTCGGTGAAGCTGCAGCTGTGAGATTACAGGAGGACGAGTGAGAACAAATATTGATTTGTATTTTGGTAAATTCCTCAAGGAGACGGAGGGAGGAGAGAGAGTGTGTGAGATTATTCTGTGTGAGTGAATCTTAGTGTGTCTGGGATGTATGAACACTCTGATGTGGGTGATTTTAGGAAGGATGATAATCCCTGGACTCAACTCATGAATAATAGAAGAGAAGATGGAGAGAGTGGTAATGGAGGGGTGAGTCAAAGAGGAGAGGAAACGGGTACGGCAAAGAAAAGTGAGAGAGAAGAGAAGGATCAAAATATGAAAAGTGTTTGGTTATGGAAACGGTGTCAGGTTCAGCCATGAGGTCATTTTAAAGGTCAACACGTAAAGAGTGAATTTTAAAGGCACAACCTGTAATTTTCGGCCACTAGGGGGCCAAAGATGGCCGACATGAGTGGCGGCGCTGCGGCACGGCGAGATGCTCAAGAGGCTGAGCCGGGGCTCGGTGGTGGAGACCGGGGAGGGAGGAATGGGGGGAGGCGTGAACTTGAGGGACGCCTACGCCAGGAGCGTCCTGGAGATGCTGAGGCTTCAGGGGCACGAGCGAGCGAGCACCCGCAGCAGCGGAGGAGAGGAACTGTGGTGGTAGAACCAGGAGACCAGACCTGCTGGTTTCCCATGATGCACTGCTTCACCATGCTTCTGGAAACTGGACTTACTGCTACGAACATCTTGCTTCAGTGGAAAGTAGTTTTCTCCTCCTCATACGACGTGAGCTCTCTGCACCAGTAGGTGAACCAGGTGTGCACCAGTAGGTTTCATGCAGAGATGTGTTTGGACCTCGGTGCCTCATCATCATCTCTCTGAGGATCAGTCATGCAGTAAACTCTCCTGTGGGTCAGACTGGTCTCTTCAAATGTCTGACTGACTCGAATCACTGACCTGGGAGCCACAGACGTCCTCTCTCACTGTCGGGTCTGGAGGTTTGACATCGATTCATTTCACTGTTTTAACCAACAGAGGCTTAAACTGGTTGTAAAAAATATGAACAGATTCAAACTGGAACCAGTGGTGTTCACTCCTCAGAGAGGTTTGAGACCACAACCTTTTCTCACGTGCACTATTATCCATGACACTCAGCTCAGCTCTCAACCTCTTTTCATTTCTTCTTAAAATGTAAAATGTAAACATGATGCTCCAGTTAGTTTTTTCTCTGGCTGCAGAGCCGGGACATCAAGCGCTGAATCCAGGTCAGCGGTGAACTCAGCGAGGCGGGAAATCATCGGATGTACCTGAGGTGATGGTCCAGATTAAAAAGAGAGAGAGAGGAGGAGTTTTATAGAGACAGGACGTGAACCTGAGAAAAGCTTTTTGGACCACGATGATTTGAGATATGAAGCAAACAGTGTTGAGCTCCAGTGAAAAATCTCCTGTCCTACTTAACGTCCCCTCAGCTGAGACCAGCTTGTTTTCCACTCCGGCACGTTGAGGTTCCCCAGAGAACCTGTGTGGTTCCAGCTCCACCTCTTCAGAGCATCAGGACGGAGTCGACTTCATGTGTTTAACTCAGAGAAGCTTTGATTGAAAGAGTCCAACTCACACAGAGTCACTGGAGAATAACAATCTGAGTCGGGCGACCTGGATATGATGTTAAATACACAATGTTAATTAAAGCAAAGAACTTTATTTCACACGAACACGTTGAAAAATGAAATCGACCTCCACACACACAAGCGTTTCAGCTCCTTATCAGAAATATTATATATATTAATATCCAAACTAACGCACATGAAAACACACGTCACATGACCATGACCATACTCTGGTCATGTGATGTAAACAGGAAGTAGATTGTCTCCTCGGCAGTTGGTCGCGTTTCGAAGTCTCGTTCAATGTGTCCTTCCACCTCCGAGGTTTTAATAAATCTATTAAACTGACAGAGGGAGAAATATAACAGCTTCAGTTTACCTCAATAACAAGATGAGATGTCTCTTCCACTCAACACAACTAAACTCATGTCATCTCCGTCCCAGGGTTCTTCCACAAGAAGAAGAAGAACTAGCTTCTCAGCCTCTGTCGTTCGACAGAGTGATAAACACTTCTCATTAACGTGTAAACACAAGTCTGACTGGTTTCATGAAACTACAGCAGCACCTCCACAACTCTGAGACCTGTAGTAGAATATCATTCATAACCTTTGAGTTTTCTTCAGTGTGAAATGTAGAAATATTCAAACAAGGATCCTGTCATCATCGTCCTCTGGTCACAGTGCGTCCTCATGTGATGACATGTCTTTTGCCTGCTGGCGTGTCCTGTGTCCGTCCTCTCTGCTGGGACTCTGTCCTCTCTGCTGGGACTCTGTCCTCTCTGCTTCTAAAACCAGCTTCATGAATTCATTCAGCTCCAGTGAAGCGACGAGGCTTCTAACATGGAGGAGCAGGAGTTCAACATCCTTCAGCCTTTGACTGCTGGTCAGAGAAAACAAATCATTTGAATGAATCATGTGAACTGTAAAAACAGATTTATAAATATAAAATTTGTGTTCATATCAGGTACTTTGTCCTGTGTTTGTTATCACTCCATCGCTCTGCAGTGGTCGGCTGCTCAGACATAGCGACCACACCGGAGGCAGCAGCACAAGGTTCTGATGTTTCCCAGGAACTCCCCGTCGGGACGCCTCATTGGCCCAGTTCTGTCCAGAGAGGAGGTGTCGGGGGGGGGGGGGGGTGAGGTCGTTCAAAGGACGAAGCTGACGGGAGGTGAGAGGAGGAGAAACGAGGCCACGCTCACATTCTCCTCCTCAGACCGTCCTCGTGTCCTCAGGACTGATCACTGCTCAGTCGGAAGTGGGTCACTCTCCTGAATTCGATTCTGGTGCTTGATATTATCACATCATTCAAAAAAATCTTAATTCAAACAGTTCTTGGCTTTTAACAGAAAATATAAATCGTTTATGCTCCATCCAGCGTTCTGTGCTTTTCTCTATTTTCGACAGTAGGTGTTGATTTTTCTTGTGAGAACCAGATTAGTGGTTTGGCCTGGTGGTGGTGCTAGAGAGTCACAGTTTATCCTCTGAGTTCTATGAAAATTAATTTCTGGCCCCGATGGGCCCCACCACTGCCCCACAAACTCTTTACTGTGGCCCTGCTGATGTGCGCTAGCATCTACTCATAACGGACATGTGACACGTTGACTGTTAACTGTCTATCGACATCCTGAATGTGAGGCGGTTGGTAAATATCTAGATAGTTAGCATCTAGAGAAGTTAGCATCTAGAGAAGTTAGTATTTAGAGAAGTTAGCATCTAGAGAAGTTAGCATCTAGAGAGTTTAGCATCTAGAGAAGTTAGTATCTAGAGAAGTTAGTATTTAGAGAAGTTAGCATCTAGAGAGTTTAGCATCTAGAGAAGTTAGCATCTAGAGATAAGCATCTAGAGAAGTTAGCATCTAGAGAAGTTACCATCTAGAGAGTTTAGCATCTAGAGAAGTTAGCATCTAGAGAGTTTAGCATCTAGAGAGTTTAGCATCTAGAGAAGTTAGCATCTAGAGAGTTTAGCATCTAGAGAGTTTAGCATCTACAGAAGTTAGTATCTAGAAAAGTTAGCATCTAGAGAGTTTTATGTATTCTGAGCATTTTGTTTCTGGAAAATACGATATCTCAGAGTCAGAGTCTGTGCAGTAGCCTCCAAGGAAGGTAGCTGTGGTATCAAGGTCCTGCCCATACACCTGCTCGACCAATCAGGAGTCAGTCACAGCTGTCAATCATCACATCTCAGCCCATTTTTATATCCTCAAATAACTAATGAAAAACAAACTGATCAGAAACATCAGAGGGATAAGAATGACCTGAAATGACAGAAACATCTTTGACACAATTTATTTAACGTCTACTTTGATTTTTCTCAGTTTCGTTCATGTCCCATCTGCTAACATGGAGGAGGTCTACGACCGATACTGCACCGACACCAGGGGGCGATAGTGACACTTTGGTTTCACCTTTGTGCCTCAGCCCATCTTTATTTACAGTTAACGGCAGGAATACTTTTGTGTGTAGATGTTTGATCGGTTGATGATTATTTGATGACGATATGATGTGAATCCGGAGTTAGAGCTCTTTTGTTGAAACAGGTTTTAAATCTCTCTGTTCCAGGCTCCATGACACAAGCAGTCGTCTAACAGAACTCAGGAGCTGCTGGTCTCCTGCTTCCTGGATCAGTTCCTCTGTGATGTAAAACGTTTTCAGATCAAATGTCCGACAGATTCTGTTAAAGTTCAAGTTGTCACTTCAGTTTTCAGACACTCGAGCGATACCACATGATGCTTCCGTGTTTTTATTTCCATCCTCAGTTCAATCAGAGGTGAAGAACTCCTCCTCCGGGATTCTCCCTCAGGTCAGAGGAGAATCTGGGATGTGATTCATCTCTGACGCTTGATGGTGGATTTTCACGTTTCTGTTGAAATGTCTTAAACTGAGTTTCAGTCCCAGTTTGTGTTAGATAGATAGATAGATATATGGATACTTTATTAATCCCCTTGGAACATTTAGATCATCCAGTAGCTTATACACTTAAACACATCACTGACATACATAAATCACAGACGGAGAACATATTTACAGATACAGGAATCCAATGCAATGATGTGTCAGTGTCCAGTAGGAAAGTGTTCTTGTGCTGCTGGAGTTCAGCACAAGACCTGATTCCACGGTGACACGGCTCAGACGTGGTGTAAATACATCCTCTCAGTGTGGATGTTTGTGTTTCTATGTCTGAGTCATGTGTGTGACTTAAAACATATTTTGTATTATATTATAGCCCCACCCTCCCCCCCATTCCTAATTTAGCTTCAGTAAATCTCCTCTGCTGCTGTTGGTGACATTTTATAATCCAGTGTTTAATGAGATTAACTGTTCGGAAATATTCCTTCAGTTATTTTTTAACCCTAATCTTGCAGGGAAAACCACCGAATATTTAAACATCTATTTTATCAATTCACATTAACATTAATATAATAAGACTGTTTGATGATGAGGCTGAAGAAAACTTGACTGTTTATTTTGTCGTTAACTATAAAAATTGTGACTTAGTTGAATAATACATCTTTATCATCTTCAAAAATGCACAATATAGTTGTAAGAACCAACGTATGTATGAAATTATTTAAGTTTTTATAGTTAAGTATAGTTAAGAAGTCGTTGATTTGAGAAGAGTAAAAACCTGATGGTGTCATGCTGCCCTCTAGAGGACACACACATTCATTACACTGCAGTGTGATGATTTATACAGTATATAGTATTATTATAATAATGTACACTCTATACTCAATACTTTTATCCTCACACGTTACCAGAAAAAAACACGTTTCAAAACAAATAAAAAAAAAATATATATTAAAAGCAATAAATGTAATCTACACAATTGAAAGAATAAAGTCAAAAAACAATACAATAGAGTAAATTGGAATTAAGAAATAATATAAAAAGTATAAATTGTACTTATTGGTTTCCTTAAGAAGATTAAAAATGCATCATATATTTGTATCCAATAAAATAACACTGATTTAAATGTATTGAAAATATATATTTGTTTTATCCATTTGAATACGAATGATAATATATTTATGAGTATTGTTTTTACTATTTAGATTTCAATGGTCATATAAAAAAATTCTAAAAAGCACTAAAATTTAGTCAACAGAAGAAATTGTCTGTTTGCAAATGTACATAATAATAATAAAGATGATAATATAAAGACGGTCAATGACAAGTGACTGTTTATAAACATGATCAAAGCAGATGCAGAAATTGTGGCTTCACCTTGTTTTTATATTCAGTCTCAGTTTTGGTATTTTAACCTGTGGTTGGTGTCGGTGAAGCATCAAGCCGCCGCCCACAGAGACCAGCTCCGTCACACTCCGTCCACTCAGGGGCGCTGGGAGTTAAGATGTTGATTATCATTTACACCAGAGAATAGTTCATGGATCTCGATGAATTGTTTAGAGATCTGATGTGAGTCCCTGATCTGCTGCAGCTCGGCTGAATTAAAGTGATTGTTGGGTCTCGGCAGATGATCTCTACCGAGTGAAGAGATCTAGTTGTAAAGTTTAGGTTGAACTTTTAGTCCTCAGACATCACACCGAACATTTGCACTTGATTAAAAATGTAGTAGAAAACACTGCATTAAGTTTTAAAAACATTTATGTATGGATTTTAATGTGAAGTACTGAAATAGTTTTGTTATATTTGTTTTAACAGCAGCAGATTAGAGAAACTACTTTTTTCCTTTTATTCCCAATATGATTAGATTTAGGTGGAATATTAATTTCATCATAAGAGGCTGTAATGACAGTCACCGAGCAGCAGAGGGAGCCGCTGTAAACAATGAGCGGGACCTTGACTCGCTCTTCTCTCCCAACGCCACCGCAGCAAAACATGTTTTTCACCTCTGGTGTCATGCTGCCTGTTGTGATCTGCGAAGGGGGGGGGGGGGGGGGGGGGGGGGGGGGTATTTATAGGCTGATAATGAGCATGTGGCCTCCGGCTCCACGTCGTCCACTCAACGGCCCAGAGGACAAGTGAGGTTTCAGGAAACACCAGAGCTCCACCAAAGAAAGTCCCCACAGAGGTTTGGAAAAACAAAAGTGTTTATTAAGACATGAACAAAAAGAGGCCTGAATACTCAGGAACATTATCGGGAACTTCGTTACGAAGCAGTCGTGGTGATTTGTCTTTACACAGAAGAAACAAATACAAAACAGACAGAACTCCTCACTGGAATTCTGGAAAAATGTGAAAGCACCACCAAAGTCATGTGACCATCGACCTCCAGCCCCATTCACACACACAAGCATTACAAATGGCTTCACGTCACCCAGAGCCCGGTGTTGGTGTCTCCTCCTCTTCCTCGTGCCTGCACTTCATCCCTGTGTGTGGTGTGAGTGTGTGTGGTGTGTGTGGTGTGTGTGTGTGCACGCTCCCCTCAGACACTGAGGAGACGCTTGCAGCTCAGAGACATCAGCTCTGAGTTAAAGGACAAACTGAACAACATGAACTGAACGGAGAGAAAAGTAAGGGGGGGGGGGGGCGTCCCCTTCTCTCGTTGTACAGCAGCGTCCAGCATCAGACTGTAAACAAACCAGCGTGACCCCCCCCCCCCATCCCCCTGGTGGCAGAGCGGGGAACAGCTCCACGGAGACACCCAGTCCAAACAGTTCCGGGATGAAGTGGTAAATAAAAACAATGAGGAAGCTCCAACTTCCTGTGACGCAATCATCCGCCGAGCTGAGGAAAACATCCATTGTTCAGGAATCACACGAGTCCAAGTGACGAGGGGCTAGCGTTAGCCTGCTAGCTCTCACGCGCACACACACACACGCACTGAAGGTCTGACCCACTATGACACATTTAACATAAACATCCCGGCTCAGTAGCCGAGGGGCTAGCAGCCCAGCTAGGCTAACTGCTAGCCGACTCATCGTAACAAACTAATGAAATTAATAAACGAAGCTACCAGTCCTGTAAAGTCTCGGTCACACTGTGCGTGTGTCCCGGGTCCGTGTGGCTGTCCGGCCGCCGGAGGCTCGCTGCGTCCCGGTATCAGCTCGGCACGGTGTCCGCCGCCTGCGGGAAATCTGCACAGTCTGACGGGGAGAACTGCAGCCGCCGCACGGCCTCTTTTATCAGGTTCCCCGATAGAATTAATTCCTGCAGGAGCCGGTGCGGGTCGTCCTCCTCCGCGCCGACCCTCTTCTTGTTCCACGGTCTGATCTGGTCCCAGTCCTGGTCCCCGTTTGACCCGGGGATGCTGTACGGGCTCGCCCTGCTGCTCCCCCGGTGCCCCCGGCTCCGGAGCCGCATGCAGCAGCCGCCGCGCTTCTGCGCCGGAGCCGCGGTGCCGCCGCCGAGCATCGCCGCCGGCCTGGCTCCGCCGCCGGTGAGGCCGTGCCGGCAGGACATGGACACCGACACCGTCTTCTGGCCGCAGCCGCCGCTGTTGTTGTGGAGCTGAAGAGCTTCTCCGATTCGGGTCACCAGCGCGTCCACCTCTTTGGAGTCGACGGTGACGGACTGCTCCAGAAAGATGTAGTCCTCCTTCCGGCAGGGCATGGTGCTCGGAGCGGCTGGTGCTGCAGTGTGTGCGGGCTGGTTGAGGGTTTGAATCCGGGCTGATTGACCCGGGCCGCTGCTCGCTGCCTCCACGCTGCTGCTCCGCTCCCGACAGCCACCGCTCACTTGTAAACAATGGATGACGCGGTCCGGACTCTACCATGATCCCTGCGAGAGAGGGGGGGGGGGGTCCTTAACCAAAAGACAGTGCGTGACCGCACGAGAGCCCTGCAGCCAACCACCACGCGCACTCTATGAAAAACAAAATCATCTGTGCAATCTGAAAACACTGGATAGGACCAATTTCCAGATGTTTGGTGTTTTGTATGTGATTTGATTTCCTGCCCCCCCCCTGACCACGCTCCTGCTGTGGACTATTCCGCTAAATGCACGTTACATAAGGACAAACTGTCTGCAGCAAAACAAACAAAGCGACTGTTCTACTGGGATCAACTGGGAACCTCCTGCACCGCACACTGCCCCTGGTTCCCCTGTGGAACCTTCCAATCACTGGCCAGGAGGCAGAATGTGTGTAGAACCCCTAGAGCCTGTAGTAGAACCATTAGAACAAGTTGTACCATCAGAACATGATGAACCACCAGAGCCTGTAGTAGAACCATTAGAGCATGTTGTACCATCAGAACATGTAGAACCATCAGAACCTGTCGTAGAACCATCAGAACATGTTGTAAAACCATCAAAACATGTTGAACCATCAGAACATGTTGAACCATCAGAACTTGTTGTAGAACCATCAAAACCAGTAGAACCATCAGAGCATGGTGTAGAACCATCAAAACCAGTAGAACCATCAGAGCATGGTGTAGAACCATCAAAACATGTAGAACCATTTGAACATGATGTAGAACCATCAAAACATGTAGAACCATTAGAACATGCTGAACCATCAGAACATGATGTAGAACCATCAGAACATGTTGAACATCATAGCATGATGTAGAACCATTTGAACATGTAGAACCATTTGAACATGTTGAACCATTAGAACATGTTGAACCATCAGAACATGATCTAGAACCATTAGAACATGTAGAACCATCAGAACATGTAGAACCATCAGAACAAGATGTAGAGCCATTAGAACATGTTGTAGAACCATCAGAACATGATTTAGAACCATCAGAACATGATGTAGAACCATTAGAACATGTAGAACCATCAGAACATGATATAGAACCATCCGAACATGATGTAGAACCATCAGAACATGTAGAACCATCAGAACATGATGTAGAACCATTAGAACATGTTGTAGAACCATCAGAACATGATTTAGAACCATCAGAACATGATTTAGAACCATTAGAACATGTTGTAGAACCATCAGAACATGATGTAGAACCATTAGAACATGTTGTAGAACCATCAGAACATGATTTAGAACCATCAGAACATGTAGAACCATCAAAACACGTTGTAGAACCATCAGAACATGATTTAGAACCATCAGAACATGTTGTAGAGCCATTAGAACATGTTGTAGAACCATCGGAACATGATTTAGAACCATCAGAACATGTAGAACCATCAGAACATGATGTAGAACCATTAGAACATGTTGTAGAACCATCAGAACATGATGTAGAACCATTAGAACATGTTGTAGAACCATCAGAACATGATTTAGAACCATCAGAACATGTAGAACCATCAGAACATGTTGTAGAACCATCAGAACATGTAGAACCATCAGAACACGTTGTAGAACCACACTAGTGACGTCAGCCATGTTGCTCCTTCACACACCACTAACTGTACTTAATGTAATGACGTGTCCTTGGAATGGACAGCTGCTGAGACACAGGGTTCCTCTCTGGTATTCGGATGCAGTCACAGATTTTGAATTGTCCTAAAGGACCAAAGTGGCCTGAGAAGACACAGGACCTCACATGAGAGACAGACAGTGATGTGTAGATAATGAGACTCTGTACACACAATGTATATTGCCCGGTTGGTCTACATTGATACGAAGGACCTTCTCTTCTTGGCGGTCGCTTTGGAGCGTCAGCTAAATGAGATGTAATGAAGGAAATACAGAATTAAACAGAACGTATGAAGTTAACATCTTTGTTTGAATTAACACTTTTTTATTTCCTTCAGACAAATTCCTGACACGAGACAGAAAACTGAGCAAACGTGATGAAGTCAAACTCTGAAACCAACAAGCAGCTGCTGTTTATCTAAATACATGAGTTCAGTGGAAATAGTTGGCTGTGAATATGATGAGTAAACGTGGGGAGCAGCTGCTGGCATCCTGCCTGTAGACACTCACAATAGCAGTGGAGGGTGTGTTTTTGTGTGTGTGTGTGTGTGTGTGTGTGTGTGTGTGTGTGTGTGTGTGAGAACACCGTGTACATTTCAGTTTCTGAGAAACAGCAGCCCGGCTGAACCTGACGCTCCAGTCAAAGAGTCCTCACGACCTTAAAAGGAGCTACTACCACTGGCAGCATGTGGTATGTTAGCCAATCAGAAGGCCCGGCTGAGGTTCCCTGTGTCTCAATGGCAGCGGGAGGAGTCCAGTCACTCTGGAATCCAGTGAGATGATAAAACACTGAAACCAGATAAAGGGCCTCAGGGCCCTGAGCACAAAACAACAGCACACACACATGTCCTCACTACACTGCTCAGTGACACCCAGCAGAGTGTGAAGGTGGAGGTAACGTGATGATGAAGCTCAGTTCTCCTCAGTCCTCAGCAGCTCACGTCTGAACCACGTTACTCAGTTTCCATTTGTTCAATCATTCAGTAACTCACGGTTTCATTGTAATTTAGGGACTAAATCGTTTTGTCAGACATCTGTACATCCTGTCATCATCACCTACATGGGCGGAGTCTGCCTACACCTGACTCTGATTGGTTTGTAGACGGCGTCCGACAGTTTGGGGGGGAGTAGTCTTTCTGTTTGAATGGAGAAGATGACTCAAGCACCAACAACTCTCACTCTCTACTTCCTGTGATTGGTCCAAAAGTCCAAACTATCCCACAAAGTGTTTTCACTCTGGAAAAAGAACCATGGCTCAGTTTGATCCCGACCCAGAACTCCTCTTCTGATCTGATTGTGGGTGTGGAGCTGTGTGTGTGTGTGTGTGTGTGTGGGGGGGGGTCAATAAGATGGCTGATCACCTGATCACATTTATACCCAATATGGACAGGAGACACATTTTAGAAATGGAGACACAAAGCTGTGACTTCAGAGCTGAACAGAATGTTTCTGGACAGAGTTCCTGTTTTTCTGAGTGTGTCCATGTGTGTTTGTTTCAACAATGGACGTATTAATCATTAACTCAAAATCTATGTATGATCGCCCAACCCTTCATATAAACAAGACAATCTGAAAAGTCCAGGAATCAGCTGAGTCATGTGTTTTTCCTCCAGAGACAGATTCTTTGACTTTGACTCCACAGACTCGAAGCACAACAAGAGGAAGTGAGCTGGCACCGAACTGGGTCACACACTTCCTGTTGCGTGTCTTCCTGTACGTGAGTCAGCTGCAGCGTAAACAGCCGCAAACACAATTCCTGTTTGCCTGCACCAGCAACTGCTGCTCCCTGAACCATGTGACCTCATCCTCTACTCTCATTGTGTATGAGTGGGACCCACTCTAATCCTCCAGCGTGTGAAGAGGGCGACCTCACAACAACAACACACACTGAGCTCCTCTGTTCGGAGAGGGGGGGGGGGGGGGGGGGGGGGTTCTCACAGCACCTCAGACCAGGCGTGTTCCCTCCTCACACGCCCTGTGTTCAGAGGAAGGGGAAGAGAACGAGGGAACGATGTGGAACTCATTCATGGCCCCGTGAGTCCAGCGAGTCCCAGACATGTTGACTTCACTTCTGGATAGTGGGAGGAATCTTTATTAAACTGTCGTTGAAAGTCTCCAATCGACAAATACTGTGAACAGTATCTATATTTATATATATTATATTTATCACTACAGCACCAAACGTGGAGGAATCTATGGCTGAAACAGTCCTAAACAAATGCAGCTGATCCTCCTGTTTGCTCAAAGTGTTGAGAGGAACTAGTTGTTAGCTGGACTTTCTTCATGGGATTTGATAAAAGGAGGAAAAAATAATAATAAAATTCCTTTAACTCGGGGGAAATTAAACCTTCTGACGGTTTCTGAATGTGAGAGAAGTGGCAGCAGTGTGTTTACACAGTGATTCCTCTCGGCTGCTGCAGATCCTTGAACTTTCTTTCTTCCCTCCCAGTCCTTCCAGTGACGGCTCTCCTCCACCAACCGGCTGTGGGGCCACTGGGGCCGAGCTGAATTGAGAGAGAGCAGAAAAGAAAACAGGCCTTTCAGCCCCGAGGATCAACTTTGATAGCAGTTGGAGCGCTGCCAGCAGCTCGGGTTCACAGGGTTTGTTTCCTCATTCAACGAGAGAGAGACTCCATTTTTATATACCCCCCCCCCCTCTTTTAGAGACGGCCCTCTCTCTCTCTCTCACAGGAATGTGAGGAGGCTGCAAATGGCAGGAAGGGAAATGAAAGGGTTTATTTGTTGCCGTGATGCTTCGGGTCTGTGTTGTAATGCCCAGAAATATAAAGTGTTGACTAGTGAAGAGAAAAGTTATCGACTGAGTTGTTGAATCACGTTTCTGAATGTGAGCAGCTCAGGAGGATCAGAACATGTCTGTGCACGATGGGAGTTTCCTGAGTATCATGAAAACATTGAGCCGTACGCTGAAGGTACCGTCCTCACTTCACTTCCTTGTTTGTAGGTCTAAGATCCAGAAGGTGCAGCCCTACATAACATGTTGTAGAACCTCACATCATGTTCAGATGGTGTTGACCACTGTTAATCAAAAGTTACACTTTACACGTAAAAGAGAAACTTCTGTCGTGAAGTGTTCTGTTTGTTATTTTGGCTGTTTTGATTGGTTCTGATCACTTTACACAACCCAGCTGGTGGATGTGAGCAGATGAACCTCAGCTCAGCGGTGACCCAGCGTCCTGGAGCTCATCTCCATCATTTGGCTTTTCACTTCAGGTTATATTAAAAAAAACCGAATTTGTCCATAAATCCAAACCCATGAGTTCACTTCGAGGTTAAACATTTTAATCATTAATGTGACAGTAATCTCAGATAAGATCACTTTACCATTAACACGAGCTTTAAGTGGCACAGGTAAAGACTTTTTAATTTATTATTCTCAGAAACTCTCCATTATAATGACGACTGCATCAGACAGCCTCTCCTATAATAAGCTTCCTTTAGAGTTTACTACTGATGCATTGTGTCATCTTATGTAAGCTCATTTTATTAATATTTAAACCTCCTTTGTTCTTTCCCTTCTGAGTCAAATACATGAAATAATTATGAAAAACAAATCATCACGCATGTGAAATGCTTCACATCAGAGAATCAGAGGCTATCACCACTTTATGTTTTCAGAACCACACAACCCAACGTGTCTGGAAGTCATAGACAGGGAACACCATGTGCTTTCCCAGTGTGCGTGGGGGGTGAACAGGAGCTCCCCCCCCGTCACACTGCTCAGGTACTGGGGCATCGATAAACAGAGATTAGACGACGGCAGCTTGTCGAACAGAACCTGGTCGCCTCACGTTCCTGGTTCTCTGAACCCAGAAGTAACCGGTTACAGAACCCACACACTGTAAGTCAGTGTGTGGTGACTTGTGTTCAGAGGCTCCCGCTCAGTCTCAGCACTTCATCTGTAACTCTCCCTCTCTACCATGTCTAAAGTCAAACAGTCTGTGTTATAAATGTGTTGAGTTGTGTTCCTACCTTCTAATTTTAAACCTGCAGTTATGTTTACGCTCTGTCTTTGTGTTTTCTGTTTCGTATTTCAATCAGTCATCCAATCAAAATCCTCTGAGGTGTTTGTTATTCTTGAATTCCCAGTGGGAGATGAAATGGTTGTCGTCCTCTGACTTCTTGAAAAAGCAAACACGAGTTCTGTAACTCTCCGTGAAATCAGTTCCTTACAGAGCTGTGGCTCCAGAGCAGAGCAGATGTAAACTTTCCACTTAACAAAACTGTTTCATTTCATATTCATCTGTAATTCAGAGCCATGAACATGAAACATAAGTGAACTGAAGTGAAAAACGTCTTCCACAAGCTGGTGTCTTTATTATTTTGAAGCTCCTCAACTGTCATCGACTAAAACCATAAAATCAATGTTCTTCTAAAATACATGACCCTTTGACCTGGCTGTGTGGACCTTGGTCCTGGTCACCAGCCCTGAGCTAACTTTACCTCTCAAGCTAATACTGTGTTTACTATCAGCTGAGCATGGTTCTATTTTCTCTACGTGCTGATTGGACAGTTAGAGACATTACAGCTTAGTAATAAATCTGACATGAGGCCATAGTCCCTCATGTCAGATTTATTATTATTATTAGTTTGATCGACTCCAGGGGACGTGAACATTTCAGGGAAATCGACAAAAACTAACGTCTGCTGAGCACGTTTAGTAAACTGACATAGTGTGGTTTGACTTCATATAGCGCACACTGGACAACACGCACTCACACACACACACAACACACACACACACACACACACACACACACACTGCCGTAGCCACTCATGACCATTCAGATGCTGAAAATATGCAGCATTCCTGGCATTTTATTACACTCTGACAGTGTTTACATTTTATGATAACTAGGAGAATTATTTACACACGCAAACACACACAGACACACACACACACACACACACACACACACACACACACACACACACACACTGCACAGTCGAGTGATTAGAGCAGGTACAATCTGTTCTGCTGAGCTTTAAAACATCCTGTTTTTCAATTTCTGTTGTTTTCTGCTGTCAGCCATGTTTGAACACGTTCCTCTGAGATGACAGATCAAAACTGATAAATCCCCCCCCCCACACACACACACACACACACACTCACTCACTCACACACACACTCACTACACCACAATGACAACACAATCATTGTGCAACAAGCCTGATTAGCCTGCTGAGAAAGGCAGAGCAAGCTAACCTCTGATAAGTTTATGTGATGTCACATAACATCAGCTGCAGAACGATTGACACATGTCACAAAAATTCAAAGATAAAACTCCACAAAGAAATGATAATCAGAACGTGTGTTGTCTATTTGGTATCTGGTGTCCCGCAGGGATCAATTCTTGGACCCATGGTGATCTCTGAGTGAGCTGCTCTGTGGCCGCTCACCTCATCTTTCATCACTGTTCATTGTTCCATCCTTTCATCGCAGTAAGTCGCACCGGCCAAAGATGATTCACTCAATAAATAACACAGATCTAGAAATGTGTTCGACAATTCAACGACACAAAACTACGACGTTTTATTGAACAACAACATGTTTACATTTCCTTATGAATTCATAGGCTCAGTTCCCGTGTGTGTGTGTGTGTGTGTGTGTGTAAACATTAAACATGTTCACACACACACACACACACACACACATACACATACACACACACACACACACACACACACACACACACACACACACACACACACACACACACACACACACACATAAACACACACACACATGTTATTGTTATTTTACCAACCAGCATGTTTCAACCTTCCCTCTCTGAGTCGTTGTTGTCACAACACTGAGCAGAAATCTGCCAAGTAACCCGAGGGATAATACTACACACACACACAGCCAGTTGTATCCAGTCCTGTGTGTGTGTGTGTGTGTGTGTGTGTGTGTGTGTGTGTGTGTGTGTGTGTCCGGATCAGGGTCACAGCAGGGTGCGACATGTGTCTGTGAAATAACAACTGAGGGATCAACAACCAGCTACTTTCCAACAAGATACATATTAAATGTTACATCATGTAAACTCAATATTTAATCAGAATATAAACTGATCCTGATGAATCTGATTCATTATCTTCCCCGCTTGTGTGTCAGTGTTTTACGTCCGTCAGTCTGTGGTGACATCACAGCAGCAGTCACCACAGCATCAAAACAAAAACACAGGAGGAGAAGAGGATCATGGGAAATACTCGAGGGAGGAGGAGGAGGAGGAGGAGGGATATTACTCACGTCTAATCTGTTAGGAGCCACTGTGTGTCTCTCCCCCCCCCCCCCCACCACACACTTGTTATTGATGTGATGACTCAAGAGTGTTTGTGTGTGTGTGTGTGTGTGTGTGTGTGTGTGTTGATATGACTCTTCAGTTGTTTTTCTGCTCAGACTGAAGCAGCAGCTCAACAGTCACTGATTGACAGCTCTATGGAGAACTGTGAGCATTCAGGACATCAGGGCCTCACCTATCGGGGGGCTCTCCTGTCGGGGCCCACCTTTCAGGGGCCCACCTGTGTTGTGTCTGCACATTCATCCGTCACTCATCATTGATATAAAAACAGTGATGTCATGATTGACAGCTGAGACTGACTCGTGATTGGCTGTGTATCTACAGTCCGTCCCTCCGGCTGCTGTGACTCCAAATGACATCATCAGCACAAGATGGTGGCGTTCATATCCCGAAATACTTGGCTTCATTTCTGGATAGTGGGAGGAAGTGGAGACACGTCGGCCATGTTTATTCCCAGTGTGTGGATCCACTGGTGATTCTGACACATGTTGGTGAGGAAACTGTTCATGTCTCTCTTTTAGATTCAGAAGGTTCAGTGAAGGAAACTGGAGGAAGAGAATAAATAAATGAGGCGTCAGGACGTTATCTTTGTCCTGCAGCTGTTCTCAGGTCAGTGTCTCTGGGCCGTTTGCTCGCTGCTGGACGACGCACTTGTCACAGTCAGTTACTATTTCTGAGAAATCCCCCCCCCCCCCTCCCTCCCTCCCTCCCTCCCTCCGTCCCTCCCTCCCGCTCTGTAACAAACCCAACGGCTTCGTGTTGTTGTTGTTGAGTCTGGAGGGCGAGAGAGAGAGTGAGAGAGAGAGAGAGAGAGAGAGAGAGAGAGAGAGAGAGAGAGAGAGAGAGAGAGAGAGAGAGAAGGAGAGAGAGAGAGAGAGAAGGAGAGACAGAGAGAGAGAGAGACAGAGAGAGAGAGAGAGAGAGAGAGAGAGAGAGAGAGAAAGAGAGAGAGAAGTTAAGAAGGTTCCAAATAAATATTTTGCATCTGATTCCAACCTTCTGAACTTCAGGTGTGAACGGTTCCTCAGACCTGAGGAGATGGTCTGGGTCTGGATCAAACTGAACCAGGTTCTCCATTCAAACAGAAAGACCACTACCCCCCCCCCCCCCCCACCTGATAACATGCCAACGCCAGACGCCGTCATCAAACCAATCAGAGTCAAGTACAGGTAGACTCCGCCCACGTAGGTGATGACCATAGGACGAACGTTTGTCAGACAAAATTGTTTAGTCACTAAATTACAAGAGAATGATTGAAAACTCAAAGGGATCCTCTAAGTGTTCAAGAGCACACACACACACACAAACAGACACACACACAGACACACACAGACACAGACACACACACACACACACAGACACACACACAGACACAGACACACACACACAGACACAGACACACACACACAGACACACACAGACACAGACACACACAGACACAGACACAGACACACACAGACACACACACACAGACACACACACACAGACACACACACACAGACACACACACACACACACAGACACACACAGACACAGACACAGACACACACAGACACAGACACAGACACACACACACAGACACAGACACAGACACACACACACACACACACACACACACACACACACACGGACCTGCTGCCCTCTGATATTTGATCAACTCTCACTTCTGGGGCCAGTTGGTGCTGGGCCCTGATCCCCCCCCACACACACACACACATGTTCCAGCTCGGTGTCGTTAAACCCTCACGAGACAGTTTTCTAACACAGACACACTTCAGGTGAAAGATGGAGGACAAACTCCTTCAATTCATATTTGTTGTTTCTCTCTAAAACGTTTATTTTAAAGGGACATATTATTAAAATTCCACTTTTGTAGTTCTTCTACACGTTAATTTGGTATCTGTCATGTCTACCGTCCCAAAAACTCGCGATTTGTTGTGGTTCCTCTATTTCAGAAACGACAAACCCATGTAGGGAGTCTCGCTCCATGTCCTTGTGCCACCCCCCACCATCATCTCACCGGTGACCCCTCCACCGGTGACCCCCCCACCGGTGAGCTCTCAAAACAGGTCAATCTGAGGAGGGCTGATTTAAATGATCCTTGTGGTATTTTGACCAAAATATGTTACAGACATTTCATTAAGACCCCAAGGAACCATATCAACTGTGGTGAAATGGGCATATGATGGGTCCTTTAAAGGAGCTTGAGTCACAGCTGCAGCTCGACCAGTAGGTGGCGCCGCCTTTCAAAACTGTCCCCACCTTCCACCTTGTCCTCTGTGGGACCAAAGATCTGGAGCAGCCCGGGGGCCCAACAGAGCAAACAGTGACAGAGCGACAATCTGATTTCCACGCAGCAGAGCCGATCTGATGCTATTTCTGTCTGCACTCGTTCTAGGAAGCTTTTGGAATCTGAATATAGAATCTGAGTGAACTGTCAACATGACGCTGCAAAGTCCGTCCTCCTGTTTGTTGAGCTGCTCTGGGTCAAGTCTGCTTCACACCTCCTGTCTGCTCAGAAACAACCTTCTGTCTCTAACACTGCTCTCAGACCTGCTCCCCACCGGTCTCCTGACTGCACCTGGAGGAGCTGCACGTGAGAACCTGAATGTTTGAGGAAGCTGCTCCAGACAAGCTCCAGACCTGCTCAGGTTCATCTGCACCAACCTTATAACACACTGGGTATGTGTGTGTGTGTGCACATGTGTGTGCACATGTGTGTACATGTGTAGCTGCAGCAGAAATGTTCACTATGTTTGGTATGTGGGTGAACCCGAGGACCCTCTACCATCACACACACATGCACACACACACACTCACACACACACACACCACACACACACACACACACACACACACTTATTCACCGGTAACAAGATAAATAATATTTCCTCTTTAAATCACACAGACAAACTTCACCAGTTTCATGTATTAATATTATTTCTCTAGACTGAAAAATCTGCAGAGGAACGTGAGAGATGTTGTGTTTACACTGAGGAGCTGATACATGAGAACACTGAGAGACACACCGTACGTGCACACACACACACACACACACACACACACACACACACACACACACACACACACACACACATCCATAGCTGGCAGCAGTTACAGGACAAACTGAACCATGTGTGTGTTTCCATCTTGTGTTGCTGCTGATAGAAACGAGGCCTCAGACCAACGAGCTGAACTCTGTCACAGATTCAAACAGAAACCGTCTGTGAGTCATGACCTCGTCTCAGGGGAACTTCCTGTAGCTGCTGAGACAACCTCCCTCTTTGTGTGTGTGTGTGTGTGGGGGGGGGGGGGGGGGGGGGCTGCATTAAGCAGTAATGTGTGAAACTCTGATCTGTGAATAGATCGAAACAGTGAGTGAGAACTTTCCCTTCATTGTCTCCACTTTCAGGAAATGTGTATGTGTGTGTGTGTATGCTTGTTTGTGTGCGTGGGTGGGTGAGTGCGTGCGTGTGTGTTTGTGTGCGTGTGTGTAAATGGTAAATGGCCTTGTATTTATATAGCGCTTTTCTAGTCTTGATGACCACTCAAAGCGCTTAGCGCTGTGTGTGGTTGTGTGTGTGTGTGTGAGTCAGCAGTTCCGTTCTCTGCCACAAGAGGGCAGCAACAGTACATGAAACAAGACTGAATCTGCTGCTCAGTGCAACATTTGAGACTGGTCATTTGTTTTGTGTGTGTGTGTGTGTGTTTGTGAGTCTGTGTGTATGAGTGTGTGTCTGTTCTTGGATACTCAACTGGTAAAGTGACAGGTTCTGTCTCGTGTGAGTTTCAGTCACAACCTGTTATGTCACATGTTCAAACTGCTCAGCTGCTCATGTATTTGGTCACAGCCCACCCTGATGTGGATAAATAGATTCTATCTAATCTAGTTTGTTTAGTTTCAGGCTCGTCAGGTCTAGAGTTGACTCGTTAGTAATTAAGTATTGAAGATATGCTTCAGAAAGTTATTTAGATGTACTCTATTACTTTCACAGGTCAAAATAAAATAAGGAGCATCAGTGTGACAATATCAGAACATCACCAACTCCTCTGCAGTTCCGCAGGTCACCGCACTGTGGCACTGTTGCACTTTTCTCTTCCTCTCAAAGTTCATTCACCGAAATCCAATTATTTCTTACGTTTAATTTTGATCTATAGAACTGAAAACAACACAATCCCTGAGGTGACATCATGTCTTTAATGATGACATCATGTCTCTGATGATGACATCATGTCTCTAATGATGAGATCATGTCTCTAATGATGACATCATGTCTCTGATGATGACATCATGTCTCTGATGATGAGATCATGTCTCTAATAATGACATCATGTCTCTGATGATGAGATCATGTTTCTAATGATGACATCATGTCTCTGATGATGAGATCATGTTTCTAATGATGACATCATGTCTCTGATGATGACATCATGTCTCTGATGATGAGATCATGTCTCTGATGATGACATCATGTCTCTAATGATGACATCATGTCTCTGATGATGACATCATGTCTCTGATGATGAGATCATGTCTCTAATAATGACATCATGTCTCTGATGATGACATCATGTCTCTGATGATGACATCATGTCTCTGATGATGAGATCATGTTTCTAATGATGACATCATATCTCTGATGATGAGATCATGTTTCTAATGATGACATCATGTCTCTGATGATGACATCATGTCTCTGATGATGACATCATTTCTCTGATGATGACATCATGTCTCTGATGATGACATCATGTCTCTGATGATGAGATCATGTCTCTAATGATGAGATCATGTTTCTAATGATGACATCATGTCTCTGATGATGAGATCATGTTTCTAATGATGACATCATGTCTCTAATAATGACATCATGTCTCTTATGAGGACATCATGTTTCTAATGATGAGATCATGTTTCTAATGATGACATCATGTCTCTGATGATGAGATCATGTCTCTGATGATGAGATCATGTTTCTAATGATGACATCATGTCTCTGATGATGAGATCATGTCTCTGATGATGAGATCATGTTTCTAATGATGACATCATGTCTCTGATGATGACATCATGTCTCTGATGATGACATCATGTCTCTGATGATGAGATCATGTTTCTAATGATGACATCATGTCTCTGATGATGAGATCATGTCTCTGATGATGAGATCATGTTTCTAATGATGACATCATGTCTCTGATGATGAGATCATGTTTCTAATGATGACATCATGTCTCTGATGATGAGATCATGTCTCTGATGATGACATCATGTATCTGATGATGAGATCATGTTTCTAATGATGACATCATGTCTCTGATGATGAGATCATGTCTCTGATGATGAGATCATGTTTCTAATGATGACATCATGTCTCTGATGATGAGATCATGTTTCTAATGATGACATCATGTCTCTGATGATGAGATCATGTTTCTAATGATGACATCATGTCTCTGATGATGAGATCATGTCTCTGATGATGAGATCATGTTTCTAATGATGACATCATGTCTCTAATAATGACATCATGTCTCTGATGATGAGGAGAGTGATGTAATTGATCATCGCTGGTTTGCCTCAGACTTTGCAGATTCACGATGGTCGAACCAGTAAAGACCAGATTTCATTCCAGTGAATAATAATAATCCTGGAACATGAATCGTGATCAGAGGAGTTTGTCTTTTCTGTCGTGTCCTCTCTTCAAATAAAACTCTTAAAACTCAAAGGTTTGGGGAAAAGTCTTTTTATTAAAAGTCGAATACAAAAGGAATATTTTCTGTGGTGTTTCTAGAAAACGTTCATATGAACAGATCACATGGTTCAGATCACATGGTTCAGATCAGCAGCTCTCTCACTTACACTCAACACATTCCAACGCTTTAAAAAACACTGGATTCACAACAGACACGAGCAGATGTGGAACAGGTGAAAACATCTGGAGCTTCACGTCAGCTCGTTAATAATAAACTGTGTCACAAACGATTCTTCAGGTTTTCTTTCTATTTTCTTTTAACAAACGGGACCAAGAGTTGAGAAAAAAACTAAAATCTCAGCAGCAAAGATTCTGACTTTAGGATAAAAATCTTTATCCAGGATTGATTCACGCACGTTTCCTGTGAGATTAATATTCACTTCATATCCAGATTGTCGTCCGTCTGCTCAGAATCTCCGACCGACTCCTGGAAACACACGAGCTTCTTATAAAACTACATTCATGTGACACCGTACGAGGACGAGAGGTAGACTGGGAAACG
>NC_070635.1:824650-853025 GCF_947347685.1 Pleuronectes platessa
GGTTTGAAACTCTCATTGAACACATTGTATAATTTGTTATAATCTAAATTGTTTTTCCTCCAGAGTTTAAATATTCCTTTGATCATACGTTACTGGTAAAGCAGAGATTTGATCACACACACACTCATGTTGTGTTCTCTGGTTGTCGAGCAGCAGCAGGTTTGCTCGTGTGTTGCTCTGACGCTGCAGCGACTGCACGATGTTTATTCACAGACGCACACGGATCATGTGGAGTCTGGTGCAAAGTCACAGCTGCTGCTCAACAGCTGAGGCAGAAATAATCTGGTGCTGTTCATGTAATCCTGTTGATGTGAACACAGACACACACGCAGCAGGTTCATCTGCAGGATTCAACCACTGTGTGTCACTCCTCTTCACGTCCGTCTGTTGATGGACAGGTGTCATGTCTCCCAAAAACTGGGATTAACCTCCCACCGGATTAACCAGACAGACGTCTGTTTGGATTGAGTCCTGCCGATCGCACGATGCTCATCTGCTCATGAAACTATCAGATTAACAGTTTAACCACAGTTTAGTCGAGGTTTTCTCTTTCTACTAATTTGAACGGCTTCAAGCCAAAGTACAGAAAACCTGTGAGTGATGAACACAGAGTTCAACAAGTAAATCTAAAGTCTGCATCTTGTTTATATATAAATGTAAATATGATAAATATATATAAGGAAGTGTTTGACACACTCCTCCAGTTTATCATCTCTGCTTCCTCTTTTAAATTAATCAAGTTAAAATCAACTCTCCAAGCTGATCGATCGTTAATCGTTGATTTAGATATCAAAGCATCTCATCTCCAATCATAAGTGATTTTAATCATTTATAATCTATTTGAATTTCATGCCTCCGACCTCTCAGGCCTCGGATATGAAGCCACACGTCTGTGTGCAGTAAACACTCTCCCTCCACCTCTGCTGCTTGTCTCTGCCCGTTAAGCACCGCGGCTGAAGGGGCCAATTAAGCTGACACCGCCGGCTAAAGAGCGGGACAATGAGTCTATTCAGGGGCCGCGACAGGCCCCCCCCCCCCCCAGAGGTCTTTGTCTCACAGAGGCCGAGTGTCGCTGCTCCGCTCGATCTGTGGCTGCGTTGGGTTTTTGTTGAGTGTTGTGGGTCCTCAGAGGCGAGCGGCAGCACAGCCTTTGTGTTTGTTTGTGGTTTGATTGACAGCAATTATGGGAGGGTTCACAGGAGGGCACGAGCGAGACACACACCCACACACACACACACACACACAGACACACACACTGCTTGTTTCCACGTTGTCTGATCAGTGGAGAAGCTGAACGAAGGTTTTAATCGTTGTTAATCGCTCGAGTGGAGTCTCATCGAGCTCCGAGTAATTAGAGAGCTTCATTTACACATGAAGTGAGGAAGAGTCTTCTAACCACTTGGTTTTCATGTTTGAGTTTCGATCCGTTACAAAGTGATGAAGAGGAACAACTGTCGGTCACACAAGTTGTTTCTGTGTCTCTCACGATATCATTTAGTTTTATCATCAGCGGCTGCTCTACACACAGAGGCTGAGCATCTCGGTGGAGGAAGTTGATTTGGATATCTTTACGTTTTCTGTGCTATGTCACTGAAACATTAATGCAGCATTCATCCTTAGCTTGGAAACCATTAATATAAAAAATAGCTTTTAAAATAATTTTGAAAATGTTCATCAACACAGGGTCTGAGTGATCTGAGCATCAGAGGAGACCAGAGGAAACCAGAGGAGACCAGAGGAGACCAGAGGAACCCAGAGGAAACCAGAGAAACCCAGAGGAACCTAGAGGAACCCAGAGTAACCCAGAGGAAAACCAGAGGAGACCAGAGGAACCCAGTGGAGACCAGAAGAACCCAGAGGAGACCAGAGGAGACCAGAGGAACCCAGAGGAGACCAGAGGAGACCAGAGGAGACCAGAGGAACCCAGAGGAACCCAGAGGAAAACCAGAGGAGACCAGAGGAACCCAGTGGAGACCAGAGGAACCAGAAGAACCCAGAGGAGACCAGAGGAGACCAGAAGAACCCAGAGGAGACCAGAGGAGACCAGAGGAGACCAGAAGAAACATCCTCCAGTGTCTATGTTGGTCTCATAAAGTTTGATGCTAACAGATGCTAATGTTAGCAGCAATCACAAATATTTGTAAATGTCCCCTTTAAATCACTTATTCATCGTGAACATTCTTGTCCCTTCTTTTGATTATATATTCGATTAAAAATTCTTAAAAAAACATTTTAATTTTGGTTTGATTAAATGTTCTATTACAATAAGGGTGACTTGTCTTCTCGTTTCAGAGGGAAGATGGAGGGAGGACAGAGAGAGGACAGAGGGAGGACAGAGGGAGGAGAGAACAGACAGAGCAGAAGAAGAAGAAGCAGAACTTGTGGCCGTCTAATGAGGCGTGGAAATGTTATCAGTGATGGGACTAATTATTTCCTCCGCTTCGTTAAGAGGCAAAGCTAATCCTGTTAGCACGGAGGAAGCAGAGGATAGATGGAGCTATGTGAGGAGAAATGGAGGACAGGACAGATGTAGTGTGAAAAAGGTGAAGAAATGAAAAGATGATGAGAAAGAGGTGAGAGGTAGGAGGGATGGAAAGATGGAAGAGATGGATGGATGAAAGAATATGTGAAAAACTAACCAAGATGAAAATGTGTGAAAAAGACGAGGAAGAGATGGAGACAACACGGAATAAAAGAGTTGAAGCGATTGAAGAAAGATGAAGGGAAATGGAGAGATAGAAGAAAGACGGGGTGAAGACAGATGGAGGTGTGGAAAGAGGTGATGGGATGGAAGAAAGACAGATGAAGAGAGATGGAAAGTTAATGGACAGATTATTAAAAGGGACGGAGAGAGGAGGAGGAGGAATGAAAGAAAGATTGAGAACATGAATAAAGAGATGAAGGAATAGAAGAACAGACGTGTACAGCAGCTCTCTCCCTCCACCGCTCCTTTACTTTCCAATTAATGCAGCAGGAAGTCGTTAGTGTGGCCACAGCGACGCTTCCTGTCCTGATTAGAGCTTTTTAAACCTCGGCTCTGTTTCTTCTGATCTTTGAGCTTCATGGAGACAAATTGGTTGTTAGCAGAGCGTCGCTGTGCCGAGCTGCTGCTGCTGCTCTTTCTTCTTTAAAAAATATTAATTCTGTGATCAAACTAAAACTAACATAGAGAAACATTCATCTAAAGTCCCTCTGGTTTTTAAACTTTACTGTACACATAGCAGCACATGAAGCATGTGTGTGTTTAAAATGAGGCTCGGAGCTTCACTGCTAGCTGGCGTCAGATGTTAGAGTTCAGTATCTCTTGCCTGTGGAAGCTGTGACCTTCAGGCGGGAGCAGGATGAGAGGTCAGCGACACGTTCAAATCAAACACTTCCATCTTCTCAGGAACATTCAAGTCCCCGGGCCGGAGCAGACAAATCCAGAAGGGCTTGAGAAAAGGAAAAGTCCTGATCTCTGGAGGTTTCATGTGAAAGCTGCGAACTGACTTTAGATCAATGGAGTCCGAGTGGATCCTGGTTCAGACCCGGTCCCGAGCTCCATGTTCAGATCGCTGCTTTGAACCAAGGATCCAGCCATCGGGATGTGACCCATCGGGATGTGACCCATCGGTTTGTGAGACGCTTTGTTTTGCATTTTGAAGCCTTTAGTGGGTCTGACAGAGCTCAAGGACACGCCCACTTGCACCTGCGACCTGCAACCACTGGACGTACCAGCTGTCAATCATTCCAGACCCGGAGTCTACGTTTATCTCTATTTACAGTCTGTGGTTTGAACAGAACAATAACACGTCTGATCAAATAAAAAAGTCTCTTGCTCTTCAACATGAAGCTTCAACAATTATATGAATGATTTCTTCAGATTCATTCATTTTTCTCGTTTCTGAAACAACTTCAGAAAACAGTTTCTTTTTCTCTCCTGTTACAGAACGAGCGACTGATCCGAGCTGATGTGTGAGAGTGTGTCAGAGAGATCAGCTGTGTGTGTGTGTGTGTGCATTAACTTACTGAACGTGTGCATGTTTGTGCACTTGGAACTGACTTTGGCAGCTTCTTCTGTTTGCTTGTGTGTGTGTTATTGTGTGTGTGTGTGTGTTGGCGTGTGTGTGTGATCGCCCCGGTGCCTTATCTCTCCCAGTCGCAGGCTGTGAAGCCCCTCGGTACATTCCACCAGCTCTGAACACACGGCCAGCTGGCACACACACACACATACACACACACATACACACACACACATACATACACACACACACACACACATACACACACAGACACACACACATACACACAGACACACACACACTAGCCTCACACAACCCTACATTTGGCCCCCACACATCTTAGGATCCACCCGAGGCGTCCAGCAACACAGGATGGAGAGAGAGAGAATGAGGGCAGAGACGACTGGAGAGAGAGGAGAAGAGAAAGAAACGAGCACATTCACACTGAGATGGAGGAAGAAATGAAAAAGTGAATAAAAGGACAGGAAGAATAAAATACTTATACACAACCAACAGCTGTGAGAAGACCGGGTCAGGTGGATAACATGGAAGCAGCGTCAGTTTTACTAAAAAGCTAATTTCATCTCGACGCCCGGATATAACTGTGTCATAAAAACAAGTAGGAAGCCATAAAGACAGATTCCACCTTAACAAACAACTGATCAAAGCAGACGTTCACTTCTTAGAGTCATGATCTCTGACCTGTGACCTCAGGAGTGTGTGTGTGTGTGTGTGTGTGTGTGTGTGTGTGTGTGTGTGTGTGTGTGTGTGTGTGTGTGTGTGTGTGTGTGTGCGTGTGTGTGCACAGCAGTAGGAGGTGAAAGCAGCAGACAGTCGCTAAATCTGAAGCAGACCATGTTTGTTGTTAGAAGAAGAAGAAGAAAGGAGCGACGGGGAAGAGGATGGGAGAGGCGGGGGGGCGAGGAGCGGGGGATGATGAGAGGATGAAGAGGAGGATGAAGTGGGAGAGGAAGGAGGAAAAGGGAGAGGGTGAAACTAGAGGAATAGTGCGAAAAAGAGATGAAGAGGGAATGAAGCTGAATGAAAAGAGAGGGATGAATAAGTGGAAGAAATTTTACAATTAAAAGAGACTGATAAAAAGAGATTAATACAAATAAGAGCAAAGGAAGAAAAATAAAGAGAGGAAGAAGAATATAAAGAATGAAAAGAAGGAGGGTGAGGAGGAAGAAGAGAAGAAAGGTACAGAGGACGGTGATGAAAGAGTGAGATGAAGAGAAGAGGTGAAAACACAAATCAAAGAAAGTGTTTAGTGAGTAGAGGGGGATGAAAAGGAGGAGGAGGAGGAAGTGCCCTGCAGGAGGTGCAGAGGGGAGGAGGGGAGCAGGGGAGGAGGGGAGCAGGGGAGCAGGAGAGCAGGGGAGGAGGGGAGGAGGGGAGGAGGTGAGGAGGGGAGGAGGGGAGGAGGGGAGCAGGGGAGGAGGGGAGGAGGGGAGGAGGGGAGCAGGGGAGCAGGGGAGGAGGGGAGGAGGGGAGGAGGTGAGGAGGGGAGGAGGGGGGGAGGGTCCAGGCTGCGTCCAGCTTGACTTCATCAAGGTTGTTGTGGCTCGGAGAGAAGCCATGTTGAGTCAGGTGTGTGTGTGTTTGGAGCGGGGGGGGGGGGGTCTCATTCTGTCTCAGCGTGTATCAGTCTGTCTCTGTCTCTTTCAGTGTGGCTCAGTGTGTCTCAGTGTGTCTCAGTCTCTTTCAGGGTGTCTTAGTGTGTCTCAGTCTGTCTCAGTGTGTCTCAGTGTGTCTCAATCTGTCTCAGTGTGTCTCAGTGTGTCTCAGTCTGTCTCAGAGTGTCTCAGTGTGTCTCAGTCTCTTTCAGGGTGCCTCAGTGTGTCTCAATCTGTCTCAGTGTGTCTCAGTGTGTCTCAATCTGTCTCAGTGTGTCTCAGTGTGTCTCATTCTGTCTCAGTCTCTTTCAGGGTGTCTCAGTGTGTCTCAGAGTGTCTCAGTCTGTCTCAGAGTGTCCACACAGACTCGTCTCTACGTGTCCACCCTGCTGGCTGCTACACTCCATCACCTCCTAATCTGCTGACACCTCCTGTGTTGTCCCAGAAGTCGCTCCGGAGCAGTGATTTCTGGGAAACGGAGTCCGGCGGGCGTGTTGACAGAGTCGAGATGTTCACTGTGGCCGACACGCAGGAATTCACTGAGCTGCTTCGAGCTGCTCGGGTTCTCACTCAGAACCAGAGGATCCATACAAGAGAAGATCAGGAAGCTGAAGAACATGTGTGGACAGATACTGGAGGTAAAGCATCTCACGTGGGGGGGGGGGGGGTTCAGCTGCAGAGCTCAACCTGTCTGTCATCGGCACTGATTCTTCTCTGGGTGTAAGACAACGCTCTCAACACACACACACACACTCACACAGACAGACACACACCTGCATATCTTCACGTCTCATTAAACAGAGTGGAGCCGGATCAGGTGATGACGGACCTCCTGCTGTTAGAGTCTCATCCTCACACCTGCAGCCTCCACTGAGTTCAGCCCGACTGCGACTCCCAGGCTGCGTTTCAGGAAGAAGAAGAATCCGAGCAAAGCTTTCAAATGTTTCATTGGAGCTGAAGCCTGTGATTCGTTTCAATTAACAACAAATAAATATTTTGACAAGACTGTATTTTGCACACAAAAGTAAAATTTGGAAAATCATTCATGTCTTGTTGAAAACGTTAAAAAAAATGTATGATCAAGAAATGTTATTATAAGAAACTAACAATTCTGAACCTTCCTGCTCCTTTAAAGCACAACCATCAGTGTGAGTGTGTGTGTGTGTGTGTGTGTGTGTGTGTGTGTGTGTGTGTGTGTGTGTGTGTGTGTGTGTCCATGTCCAACATTTAACCATCGATGCCCTTAAGGCCAAATAAAACCAACTAAAATACAAAATGGCTGCCACATATCTTCAGCAAAACACTCTCCAGCCTGGCAGCCACGTTGAAATCCTCCTCTTCCTCTTCCTCTTCCTCCTCCTCTTCCTCCTCCTCCTCCTCTTCCTCCTATCCCTGAACATCACACAGAAAAACCCAAAACGCTCCGGAGGACATAACGACAGAACCTCCTCCTCCTTCCTCCTCCTCTTCCTCCTCCTCTTCCTCCTCCTTCCTCTGGAGTGGAATCAACACCTCATTCCATCCTCACACCTTCTAGTTCTCGTTCACACATGTCCACCTCAACATAGAACAAGTTGAAATTTGCATCTAGCACAAAGCAATCATCAGAGAAATAAAATGCACAAATAAAAACGCACATAGTGTGTATGTACTCAAAACAATACACACACCAAAACAAACACACACATGTAAACAGAGACACAAGAACGCGGCCACCGAGCAAACAAAGAGACAGAGCTCTGCTCGGTGTGAACACAACGTGGTGGCTGGACGGGCTGGCACGGCGACACACACACACACGTTCACACACACACACACACAAACACACACATGTGGCCGACCCTCAGGGCGTCCTGTCACAGCTGATCTGAGGCCACAGTGTCAGAAACACAAACCTGCTTCATATTGGATTACCAGCCCTGCTCTGAAGACGTGTGTGTGTGTGTGTGTGTGTGTGTGTGTGTGTGTGTGTGTGTGTGGACATCTACACCTTTGTCGTCGTCCCTGAAGCTCAGAGCGACTCCCAAATAAAGTTTAGTCCTTTGTTGTGTATGTGTGTGTGTGTGTGTGTTCAGTTTCATTGTCATATTACATTTACCTCTGAATGTGTGTTTTCACTTGCCAGGCCAGTGGGTCATTTATGTGTGTGTGTGTGTGTGTGTGTGTGTGTGTGTGTGTGTGTGTGTGTGTGTGTGTGTGTGTGTGTCCTCTCTTTGAGCTCCGGTTTAATTTCTTCAGGACTTTTTCCGGGGGCAGACGTGAGGAGTTGGTATCGTCAGTAGCTCATCAGACTACATTACCCATGAGCCTCAGCTGCTGCAGAAGAAGAGGCCAGCAGTTTCAAACAGAAACCAGTTCATCAGACGTCCTCAGTCCCTCGAGGAGAATCCTCTGAACCAGGTTTGATCGTTTAACAAAGTCAAAGTGTTTTCTAACATGTTCATTAAATCCCTCTGTGAGTCAGACAGTTCACATCTTCACTGCCTCAGAGCGGAGATCAGGTTCGAGGGAGGAAAGTGTTCGACATGCACATTGGAGGAGCCGGGGATCGAACCGCCGACTTTACTATCAGTAGATAAAGTGCTACTGAGCCACACACACACATGCACACACGTGTTGAGGGAACTCTGTACACATCCATGTGACTGAAGGAGGCACGGAATCAACTTGTGTGTGTGTGTGTGTGTGTGTGTACTGCCGTGCATGTATGTTTTTTACATTCATTTAAACATGTGTGTGTTTGTGTCCATGTGGCGAGGGAGGCATATGGGTCAGGTACCCTGGGACGGCGAAGGAGCAGCTGGCAATGTGTGTTTTTGTGTGTGTGTCTGTGTGTGTGTGTGTGTGTGTCTGTCTGTGTGTGTGTCTTTTTAACGTCCTTGTTATTTAGATCTTTTCCTGAGGGCGGCGCAGGACACAAAAGGTCGGGGCGTCAAATCATTCGCCTGCAGAAACTTCAGAGAAGATCCACAAAATCATTTTTAATAATTTTTGCTTCTTAAAAAGTTCGTAATTCTGTTACAGAGTTTACTGAAGGTAAAACTGAGTGAAACCAGATTCACACTGTACAACATCAGTGTGAAACCGGACTGTGTGAATCTGGTCTGGAAGAAGTGGAGCTTTAACCCATGAAGATGTTCATGTCAAATCTCAGTGTTTGAAAAGGGAGGAGGAGAAAAGTACAAACACACAACTTCAGCCAATCAGAAGAGTCTATGACCACAAGACACTATTGAGGTAATGACTGTGAAAACCAGATGTTGACATGAAGGAGCTCCAACCAACGGTTCAGCTTCTTTCACTGAGAGGACACACACACAGCATTTACCTCTTTGTGGAATAATTCATGGATCAAAACCAAACTTTCATGAGTTCTTCTCTGACTCGAACCGCTTCCTTCCACCAAGTTCGTGGAAATGCGATGTGTTGTTATTGTGCCATGTTGCTGACAAACAAACAAACAAACACACAAACAAACCAAATAAGAACTGAACAGGGGTGAAAACTATAACCTCCTTGGTTTGGGTAAACTGTCGGAGGACTTTTCTCTTGTCTCGAGTTTCCTTCAACACGACCTGAAGCCTGTTCCTGAGGGACATGGCGTTGGAGGGGGGGGGGCATGGCGTTGGAGGGGGGGGGACCTTTTGGAGGAGAGTGATCACCATGTCCCTCCAGACTCCGGGCCCTGATCTCCCTGAAGCAGATAAGCTGCAGAACAGAGAGTCTACTTCTTGAATCAGTGCAGCGACCTTGACTTGCAGTGAAGGAAGAAGAAGCCAGGAGCCTGGCTTCATCCCACAGAGCGTCCTTTCCCCCCCACAGAGAGACAGAGTCCCCGCGAGAGCAATCGAAGCCCGAGGGAGAGGAACAGAGTAAAGACAGAGATTGACGGACAGGCCAACGCTCTGGAGACGTCACGTTTTTAAACCTGATTCTCCACGCTGCCGGATCAGTGAAGGGCGAACCAGCTGCTCTTAGAGCCACTTCATGAAAGTCACCGGTTCGTCTTTGTTCTGAACCAACAAACCAACAAACCAACAAACCAACAAACGTGCTCTGAAACCATCCATGTGTTTCTCATCATCACTCTTCCAGACCCTCTGTTCAATGGCATTTGGAACCAGGCAACCCCCCCCCCCCCCCCCCCCCCCCCCCCCCCCCCCCCGTTGCCCTCAGTCAGGTGACGGGCTTCATGAACCAATCAAACCATCATCTGACAACAAGAGAGCATCCATGGGTTCTAACCCCGCCCCCACAGTTACATTACGTAAAACCAAGGGTTTATCGATCTAAATTAAAAAAGTCACACTAACAGCTTCATGTTGTTGTCTATTCATCTCCATCCCATTCACACACACACACACCCACACACACACACAAAAAAACACACACACACACACTCCCTCAGCTGTAAGAGAACAGTGGCAGAGGGTGATGGGAGACAATTAGCGAGGACACGTCAACACACACATGAACAGACAGAGTGATGTGCAAAACCCTGAGGGTGTGGGTGTGTGTGTGTGTGTGTGTGTTTTGTGGGCGTGTTGGCGTGTTTGTGGGTGTGTTTGTGTTTGTTTGTGGGCATGCTTGGGTGTGTGTGTGTGTTGATATAGGGCGTGGGGGGCCAAACATGCAGAAAACACATACATGTTAACAAACATATACACACAGCTGAGGTAATTGTTTACTTGCATGTGTGTGTGTGAGTATGTGTGTGTTTGTGTATGTTGATTGGATTGGGGGGGGGGTTATGCACATCGTTGTCATCAGTTACTTTAGAAGAAGAAGAAGAAGAAGAAGAAGAAGAAGAAGAAGAAGAAGAAGAAGAAGAAGAAGAAGAAGAAGAAGAAGAAGAAGAAAGGTCTGAGTCAGATTGTAGTTTCTCTGTGTTCATACCAGAGAGACGGAGACGGAGGAGGAGGAGGACGTCACTTCGTATTATCAGAGTGTGAAGAGCAGCTCCACTAAATCACAGAGGAAACACAACTTTCCACTTCTGTTACACAACGACAACGTGTCGTCATCAACAGAGTTTGATTTCCTCCAAGAGAGGATGAAACACAACATCTCACATGCAGCTGAGGCTAAAACGTCAAGTGTCCATGTGTCTCAGGCCACAAGAAGTAAGACCCCCCCCACACACACACACACACAAACACACACAGGAAAAGTTGACGCCCCCACAGGAAGTGACTTCTCTTTTTTGTCATTGAACACATTTCAGTATCAGCATGTATGTAATATATGAAAACTTAGATTTACAAAATAAAGAATTGTGTGTTTATATTTTAAATAAAAAAAGGTTAATTATATCAATTCAAGATGCAAATATTTTCTTCATTTATTTTTTATTATTATTGTTAGTTCCGTGCTGTTGTCATGTAACATGTCGTGTGTTACATGTTCCTGTGCTGGATGCGTGTTGATCATAGCGTCCGGATGTGATGACCTTGTCCTACTTGGCGATTGATGAGTGGCGCCTGAGGCCACAGCTGATTGGCTGTCAATAAGCTATTAGGACAACAGGGACAGAAAGAGAGTGGGGAGGGGACAGAGTGATGGAAAGGTGGAGGGACACTGAGGACAGACGGGGAGGGACGCTGCACTACGTAAATGTCCTCACCTGAACTTTCGGAACATAACTTCTACTTCTTCTAGTTGTTTATGAATACTTGTGCACAAACGCACAACAGCAAATCCCTTGTACGTGTAAACCGACTTGGTAATAAACGGTCTAAAGTCCAGCTCCTGCCCCCTAGAGGCTGGAATGTTGATTGCTTGAGTTTCTTGAACGAGGTGAAATGTCTTTTTTGTCAAATAGAATTTCTTCCACAAAAGGAAAACGTCGATCTTCCAAACGGCCTCATGTTTTCCCTCCATCATTAGACTTCTGCACTGCTTTATCCACCTGCTAGCTTGCTAACATGTTAGCCTCTCTGGCGTCTACACTCCAACATTAGAGCTGTTAACAGCCTCCATGTTGTTCTCAGTGTACGTGACTAACTGATCTCCACCTTCTTATCCAGCTCTATCGCTATGTTAGCATTAGCAGCTGCTCACTGATAAGGACAAGCTCTTTACTCACCATGTTCCATCTCTGGCTGCTAACATGCTAACATGCTAACATGCTAACCAGCTAGCCCTGGCACCTTTAAGCCTCTGGTTCATCAGCTCAGTTTGTGATGAACAGGGTTCATTATTTACGTGAGTGCTGCTGCTTTGTTGCCCTTTAAAAAGGTCATTGTGGAGAACTTCAGTGTGTGGTCACATGTTTCCTGTAGCACTACACACACACACACACACACCCACAGATACAAACACACACAGATACAAACACACAGATACAAACAAACTCACAAAATACACAAATACACACATAAAGAGGAAAAGAATGGTGAAATACCAAAATTAAAGATTCTGTATTGAGCTGCTCTGATCGATGTATTTGACACTGACAAATACACAATCACAGCTCAGCAGCCTCGAGGGCACAGTCCTACACACACACACACACACACACACACACACACACACACACACACACACACACACACACACACACACATCAACACAAACACGTGGTGTGGTGACAGGTTGCCAGATGCCTCAGGCTAAATCCAGAAATAAAGACAATAGAATAAACAGGAGTGTGTTTGTGTGTGCGTGTGTATGTGTGTGTATGTGTATGTGTGTGTATGTGTGTGTGTGTGTGTGTATATGTGTGTGTGTGTGTGTGACTGTGTGTGACCTCAGGGCTGCCAAGCACAAAAATCTGTAGGAATCGCCTGACAGACCAGGGGACGGTTTGTGTGCTGTTGTGTATCCAAGTGTGTGGATGTGTGTTTGCATGTCGGTGTGTGTGTGTGCGTGTATTTGTGTGGGTGTGTGTGACTAGAACAATTAATACCAGTTAGCCGTGCGGCTGTGGTTTAATGAGGGAACAGGCCCGTCGGTGCGCAGGCAGCTGCATTAATTGCAGCCAACAGGAACAGTTTTCTCATTTAAATATGCAAATAAACACATTTGTTACAGTTAATGAGACAGAAATAAAAAATAAAAGCTGTGAGCTTCCTCAAGTTCTCAGAGTTTCACTTTCCTGACGCCGTTTGTTCACCTTTCCTTGGTTTGCTCACGCCACCCGGGGTCAGGGAGCGTCTCAGGGGAGCTGCAGTCTATCAGGCTCGATGAGCCGGTGAGTGGATGAGGTTCAAATATTAAGAAGGTTCATGAAAGTTTAACTTGGAGCTTCACACTCCTGAGGCTGATCTGATGTGATCCACGAGGATGTTCTGTTCGTGTCGAGTGACAGAAAACAGTGAGAGGTGCAGCAGAGAGAGCACAGAGGATTAACGTCCATTAACCAGTTCACTGCCTGTAGCTGAAGACTCAAGAACCTGGAGCTCAGAGAATCCAACCAGTTCATCAACCTGGAACCAGAACCAAGTCTGGGAAACCCGAGGAGATTCCAGATCTTCTGGTGATGAGGGCCGACTCCGGTGTGGACGAGATGTAAACAACAACACTGATCTTTCCACAGCAGAGATTATACGTCATGTCCCGCCTCCTGCTGCTCTACAGGCTCCGCCCCTGCTGCTCTACAGGCTCCGCCCCTCGCCTGATGTTCCCCACATGTTCCTGTTGGAGTGAACGAGTCCGACCCGACAACCTGCTGCTGCTTCACAGTGGGAAAATGAACTCTGGGACATTTTTTAGACCTAATCTGGACATTTTCTGAAGGTCAAGTCTGAAAAAGGCTAAAGAGAAAGTATCTGCAGAACCACATGACCAATCAGAGGCCAGCTCAGAGGCCAGCGCAGGGACACCGTGGCCACCGCCGCCGCTCAGACCTCGAACCCATGGATCAACATCACAAGCACCGCCGACAGAAGACAGGCCGCCTCAATCAACTGGCTGGTTTACAGCTCGCTCAGCACTGTGACGACACACACACACACACACACACACACACACACACACACACACACACACACACACACACACACACACACACACACACACACACACACACACACACACACACACACACACTGCGGTCTCTAACACAAACACAGCTTCCTGTTGAAGGCTGGGGGGGGGGGGGGTTCAGACCTGGTCCAGCTCCAGGTGAGCAAACACAACTAATTTCTACAAATAAACAGTGGAGATGCAGTTTGGACGAACTGATTAACCGGATCAGACCAGAACACCACAGCTGGTCCAGATGTGTGGAGTTCAGGCTGTTGTTGAAACATCGACTCCCTGGGGGGCGGGGCGGGGGTGGGGCGGGGGGGGTCAAACACCTCAGTGACACCGACACTCTTCAGTCTCCTCACATCTGCTACCATCAGTAACTCCTCAGTTCATCAGCTCCTTCATCTCCATCAGACGTGATGTAGAAACACTTTAAACATGAAGTTACAAACTGGTTCTTCTCATGTAGTGAGTCCTGTTGTTGTGTTGTTGTGTTGTTGTGTTCAGTTCCATCAGCACCTGTGTGTGTCCTGGGAGAGGATCCTCACATGGGACTGAGTTTATTCACTGATCACAAAGTTTCTGTTCAAATGAACCAGTCGTTAAACAACATGTCAGACAACAGAGTTCCTCCTCTGTCCCAGTTTCTCCCAGTTTGCTGTGGGACCGGACCAGCCCAACACGTGGAGGGTTCTGACCTCAGGCTCATTAATCACATACGACTTCACCAACTGACAGTGTCACATGACCCGGGGTGTAAAGAAGATGAAACATAACCAGTCGTAGGAGATTTAGCCAAATTAAAAAACTAAAACACCCAAAAGGGTTCAAATTAAATGACGGAGAGATGTTCATTAACATGTAAACTTGAACAAGAACTGAATATTCTACTAGCAACTCATGTAAACATCATAATCAGAACAATAATCAGAGTTCTGTTGTCCATGAACACTCAGAGTCTGGGCTCACCACAGCCCTCGTGTCGCTGTGAGAGGAGATCTCTGGTGGAAGGAGTGAAGCCGTTAGATCACGTGATCTCCTCATCGCGGCTGACGCTTGTGTTTCTGATAAATATCTCCAGCTCTAGTGTGAAGATGAGCATCAGACCACAGTGACATGACAAGATGAGATGTTTTTCTACGTTGAATTTAGTTTCACAAGCAAAGCTTCGTATGATTTGGAGAAATAAAAATCAGTGCAAAGGATCTGGACCAGGACGGATTGTGTGTGTTGTTGTTTGGGTTCATGACTCATCGAGACTCTTCAGAGAAAATGAAGAATCACAACGTTAACGAGAGAAAAACCAAACACTGCACTTCTGCCCAAACAATACAGAAAATGATTACACACAAATGATCAGCTTCAGTCAAGGCCTTGGAGAAGGCTCACACCTGGGTGTGTGTCTGTGTGTGTGTCTGTCTGTGTGTAGTTGGCATAAACACACTAAATACTGTCAGTTCTGTTTGTCCTTTAACGACCGACTCGGTGTGTTGCCAGCAATCTCTCTCTCTCTCACACACACACACACACACACACACACACACACCCACACACACACACACACACACACACACACACACACACACACACACACACACACACACACACACACACAGACACACACTTGGCTGTAATTTGAAGAGTGCTGTATAAGGAATGAATGAAAGAGTGGAAAGTGGCCTGTGACGGTTAAGGTCGATTCAAACTCTTCCTGGAAACAAGCCAACACACACGCACACCTACTCTAACACATGCGCGCACAGACACACACACACACACACACACAGAGGCAAACTGCTGCAGCTCAAAGAGAAACCACACTGACCCAGTCGTCATTATGTTAAAGGAGCATTTCACTCTTTCTTCAAACTGCTGTCATGTTGAATAAACAGCTTATTTCACTTCTCTGGAACTCGTGGGGTTTATGATGTAAACGATGCTTTTGTGTAGAAACACAACAAGTCACAACAAACACACATCAGCGGGATGTGGATCAGACTCTACGAGCAGATGAGCATTGAGTCTCGGTCCAGAAGGACTCTTACCTCTTCGGTTCTGGATCTTCACGGTCACCTCGGCGGGCTCCCGCAGGTCGCTCGCCAGGTACAGACGCCCCGAGTCCCGCTCGATCTGGACCGGGGAGTCCGCCTCGGACATCACCTCGAACCACCGCTGCTGGAACCTCTGGTCCGGCACCGTGAACACCAGGTCCCCGACTCGGACGTGGTCCGGAACGGTCACCGTGTAGGTCAGCTCCTCGGAGAGGGCCCGGGGCCTCCGCCTGCTGGGTCGGTGCCGGTGGACGTTAACGCGCAGGAGCACCGGGTCCCCGAGCAGCGCCACATCCCCGCCGTCCTTCACGTACAGGCGGAGCGTCACCTGACGGAGCCCCCGCAGCGACCCGGCCAGCCTCACCTGCCCGGTCAGCGGAACCACGTGGAGCAGCGGAGAATCCGGTGACGCGTAAAAGGTCACGAGTCCATTCTGCTCTGCGTCGCCGTCCTTTGCGTCGAACCGGGCCAGCTCGGTACCGACTGGCGTCAGCTCGTCCACTTCAACGGTCAAGTTCCCGCTGGTGAACCGGGGAATGTTGTCGTTCCTGTCCGACACCTCCACCTGGACAGCCGCCGGTCTCCTCAGGCACCGCGGGGGCAGATGCACCCTCAGCTCGTACATCGCTATGAACTCCCGGTCCAGCGCTTTGGCGGATACCAGACCCAGGTGGCCCCGGTGGCCCCGGTGGTCCCGGGGGCCCCGCTGGCGAACAAGCTGAAAATCCGACGCGTAGTCCCCCTTCAGGCTGGCATTGAGGTCCGCTCCGGGGCAGCTGCCGGCTTCCAGCGGGAAGATCACCCCGTGCACCGGCGTCCCGGCCGGGGAGTTCTCTGATATTTGGCCGAAGTATCGCGCTGGATGCCCGCGCTGCGCGGACAGACTCCCCGCTGAGACATGGAGCAGGAGCAGGTGGAGGAGGAGGTGGAGGAGGAGGTTGTGACGAGGACCCGGTTCGTTCGCAGCTTTGCTCATGTTTCCATCAAACCCGTCTCAGGGGCAGAAGACGTGTCCGCCACAGCCACAGGACCCGGGGACGACCCGCCTCCCGCGGACCTGTGCGTAAAAAGGTCCAAACGAGCCAAGTTCCCTGATGCAGGACTTAAATGATCCGTCCGTTTTACACCCTCACTTCAAATAGGTCCAGTTCAAGTCCGCTATGTGAAGAGGAGCTGGAAGTTCACCCAGTGCGTGGAGATAGAAACACCAGTCACAGGTCCAGTCCTGCAGTTAACTCATCATTCATCAGGACTTTTACGCTCGAAACAGAACAACAGAGAATCAGACTTTTCTTCTCCGTTAAAAAACAGTGACAGCAGAAGAAGAGATGTTCAGATAGTCAGAGCTCAGGACAGAGGAGGAGGAGGAGAGGAGGAAGATGCACCAAGCTGATCCAGAGTCTCCACCGGAGGAGGATGAAGGACCAGACTGAAGAGCGCAACACCCAGCAGACTCCATGTGGCTCCGTCAGCACCGCCCACCGAGGAGGACACGGGCCAATCAGAGAGCAGGGGAGGGACTGAGTGACAGGTCTCAAGCCTGAGAGAGCGAGAGTGAGAGAGAGTGAGAGAGCGAGAGAGACAGAGAGAGAGTGAGAGAGACACAGAGAGAGCGTGAGAGAGCCAGAGAGACAGAGAGAGAGTGAGAGAGACAGAGCGAAAGAGAGAGTGAGAGAGGGAGAGAGATACAGAGTGAGATAGACAGAGAAAGAGCGAGAGAGAGACAGAGCGAAAGAGAGAGTGAGAGAGGGAGAGAGGGACAGAGATAGAGAGAGCGAGAGAGAGACAGACAGACAGAGAGAGAGAGAGAGAAAGGGAGAGTAGAGAGGGAGAGAGACAGATACAGAGCGAAAGAGAGAGTGAGAGAGGGAAAGACACACACACACAAACACAGAGAGAGAGACAGAGCAAAATAGAGAGGGAGAAAGGGAGAGAGAGAGAGACACACACACACAGAGAGAGATAGAGAGACACACACACACACACACACACTGACAGAGAGTGAGAGAGGGAGAGAGAGACACACACACACACACAGAGAGCGAGAGAGACAGAGAGAGAGTGAGAGAGACACAGAGAGAGCGTGAGAGAGCCAGAGAGACAGAGAGAGAGTGAGAGAGACAGAGCGAAAGAGAGAGGGAGAGAGGGAGAGAGATACAGAGTGAGATAGACAGAGAAAGAGCGAGAGAGAGACAGAGCGAAAGAGAGAGTGAGAGAGGGAGAGAGGGACAGAGATAGAGAGAGCGAGAGAGAGACAGACAGACAGAGAGAGAGAGAGAGAAAGAGAGAGTAGAGAGGGAGAGAGACAGATACAGAGCGAAAGAGAGAGTGAGAGAGGGAAAGACACACACACACAAACACAGAGAGAGAGACAGAGCAAAATAGAGAGGGAGAAAGGGAGAGAGAGAGAGACACACACACACAGAGAGAGATAGAGAGACACACACACACACACACACACACACTGACAGAGAGTGAGAGAGGGAGAGAGAGACACACAAACACACACAGAGAGAGAGAGTGAGAGAGCGGGAGAGAGAGAGAGATAAAATAAGATAGATATATAATAATACCTCTGGTGTGTCTGTGATACTGCAGGTCAGTGATATACTGAACTACAGACCTGTGACAGCTGTGATCAGTCAGTCTCTTTTGACCTTTGACCTGTGTCGTTCACTTTCTCTCATTCTAACACAACCAACACATTTCTATTTGATTCAGAATCACTCAGATTCTATAAATCATTTTCTCACCACTTCTCAGAGACAGATGCTGTAAACTGTAAACTTTGATTTAATGTGATCAGTGTCTGAAAATAGTTTCTCCCAAAGAAAGATAATCGTCTTTCGTTGGAGTATTAGTGTCTGTAAAAGGGAATAAAACCAAGAGGGTCATAATATAATGAGAGAATAGTCGGGATATAACTTTATTCTGATAATATTCCAGAAACTGTGATCAGACAGAAACTCTCACTCATTGATATTTTACTGATCATTTTCCTTTCACACGCTTCATCTCTTCATGTGGTTCATAAACCTGCTGTGACTGTTTTCTTTACTCTGTCAGAGGGAATTGAACCCTGCACCCTGCCAGTGTTAATGCCTTGCTTTAACTTCCTCAGCCTGCAGGCGGTTAACTGCTTCCTGTTCGCTGTCACTCAGATCAATATGGTTTAACTGGTGCTTTCTTCTCTGGTAGAAATGAAACCAGTATGGTGTGTTTGTGTGTGTTTGTGTGTGTTTGTGTGCTCCTACATCACTTTTCAGCCAACAGCGTTCTTTGTGATTATTTATCGATTATGTTTTAAATTATTAAGATATTGTGAAGAGGTGTAAAGGTGTTGTCAAACCTTCTAAACACATAAACACATGTTGTGTGCAGCGTCTCTTCTGACTTCAGAGCACATGAACTTGTGAGCATCTGAACGTTATGAAACTTTGTGAAATTCTCTTTGACCCCCAATTTCTTAAGGTTTCACCAAACTCATCCAGTTAGGAGCTACTCTGAGCCTCGGGATGTTTTTGTGAGGACGCCCCCTGGAGTCTCACTGTGTCCTTTCTGATGTTAGAGAAAGCAGCTCTGCACCATTTCACGGACGGGTTGTTTCCCTTGAAGACATTTTCCATGAAACTCTGTCCCCGAGGTCACGAGAATCAACTCAACACTTTTGCGTTTGAAATTTAGCTTCGGTTCTCCGCAGCTCTCACAGCCGTGAGCTGCTGCTGCTGCCGGTTTGTTCCTGATTCTCTCCACAGCACTCAGGCGACATGTTGGCTGCAGCCTCCAATCAATCGGTCACGCTGCTCCGAGTCCTCCATCAGGAGAAACTCCGCCTGGATGGAAACACGAAACCGTCACGACCCCATTGCTGAAGTGGAGGAGGTGAAGCAGCAGCATGTTTTCATGAGGGGGAACGAGCAGCTCTGATGTGTCCGTGCTGCTGCTGCTCGGTCGGAGGTTCGAGTCCCGACTCCCCGGCACCAGTCAGTGTCTGCTGGGATCTGCTGCAGCCCCCCCGACACCCTGAAGGCAAGCGGTACAGTGGATGATGGATGGATTATGATATTGCACCGTATATTTGATTTATGTATGTTAATATGAATACATTACAGTATCAACTTGAACGTTTTAACCTTTTGAAAACAGCGCCCCCTGCTGGCACTCCCTTACTCGCCAAGGGACTTTGTTGTTTACATGAAAATCCAAAAGTTTGTGGTAAAGGGAGATTTTCTCCTGCTCAGAAAACCCTGAGGCTGCGGATCAGTCGTCCAGAACGTGTGTGAGAGTTAAAGGCTCCAGGTGATGTTATGTTAGTGAAAGGGGCGTGTCCGACTGGTCACTAGGCTTGGGTAATTCCCCGCTGAGTGACTAGTCGGACACGCCCCCTTCACAAAGCCCGGTAAAGCAGGACGAGAGACAGAACGTCTCCGGTGAGCATCTGTCTCTGGGAGTATTTGTTGTAATCGGATTACATAATTATCATTGCATGTAATGAGTTACTACCCATCTATAAGGTAACGTGTCAGAGGAGTCTCAGTAACGACCGGCCGGTGAAGTGGAAGCTGTGATTCACCCAGAGGCGGGTTCGCTAAATATACACACACACACACACACACACACACACACACACACACACACCTTGACGACCTGCGATCACACTGGGCTCATTTCATTATGCCACATGAAGGGATTTAGACACATGCAGACAAGTTTAATTAAGTCCAAATTAATTAGTCAGTGGAGTGTGAGAGAGTGGATATGTAAATGTGCAGCGGCTCGGAGGAAATCAGATCACATGTATAATGGGATGGAAGATAACGAGGTCTAATAGCATGGTGGTGTGCAGCGTGTCATTAAGCCCAATCAGACGAGGCTGTGTAAACACCATTACCTCCGAGCTGGTCTCCACAGCAGAGATCAGCTGAGATCACTTCACCACGATGACGACAACCAGAGAGAGAGAGAAACCACAGAAGAGTTTTCATTCGTTAGACGAGTTCCATCTGAACCGTCACAAAGTTCAGCTCCTCCTCTTCCTCTGCAGAGGGACTCAACGTGAGAGAGCTGTGATGAAGGACTGGACTGATCGGATGGGACAGGACATTCGTCACCGGTTGTTTTCAGACATCTGTCGAACACTGGGGGACACTCTGAAGGTTGCTGGTTCAAACCCCAGACAATTGAGTTGCTTTTAGACCTGCGCTCAATCCGCACAAGTTCCTCACATGTTCTGCAGGTTCTGTCTGTGAGAACAAACGTCTGAGTCTGTGTCTCTGGATCTTCTTCTGCAGCCTCCTGGTAAAATGTGTGGTACATGTGGGAGTGAGTCCATGAGAGGAACCAGCAGGACAATGTGTGGAAGCTTCCCAGTGAGCGAGTGGACGTGTTGATGAGGTTTCTAACACGTGACGTGAAACTGGAAGAACACAAACATCTCAGGATGAAGAAGAGGAGCCGGACACGAAGAAGACGAAGACGTCCACTTGGAGTTTCTGGACATTTCCCTGTAGTTTGTGTCTGAGCTTCAGAGAACATCTCACTGTCAGGAAACACTCAGCAGAGCCACCAGGTCTGGAGATGGGAGGTTTCCATAGTGTGGTGTGTCAGCCCGTCATCTTCATCAGGACAGATGGTTTCAGTTAAGAGGAGGAAGAGGAGGAGGAGGAGGAGGAGGAGGAAGGTGAGCGACAGTTATCCTCCACCCTCCATCTGTCCAACATGTCACACAGCAATCTGAGAACCAACAACTTGACCAACGAGTGAGGAACACATGTTTCCAGAAACGTGTGGGTGTGTGTGTCAGATGACACACACACACACACACACACACACACACACACACATATACACTTAATGACCAGTGACAGCAATAATAATTATGTCTGATGGATGAATGAAAAAAGAGAAAACTGTCAGAGTAAAACACTTAAACACTTGATGTCTGTTGGAGTCTTAAGTGTCGAAAAAAAGTGACACACACAGACACACACACACACACACAGACACACTCACGCACAAGCAAGCGCACACACACACACACACACACACGCGCGCGCACACACACACACACACACACACAGCCTTTGAAGCTATTTCTTTCCACTCTTTCTCTCATAATTGTGTATCCAGAGAGCTGTCAATCAGCCGGTGTCACTCACCTACAGACGCAGAACAAGATGAGATTTCACCACAAAAATATCTGTTGTTTTGTTTTTCACACTGAATAGAAACGTAAAAATGCTAAAATACTTTTCTGTGTCGACCCAAAAACTTTCCTGAATAACTTTTGAAAATAAGATGCAGAAATCAAACCAAAACATCTCAGCTGCAGAGTTGACTGAGCAGATAAATCAAGGCTCGACCACACGGGGGGGGGGGGGGGATTCGCCATCTTGGATTCATTTATCCAAGATGGCGCTGGACAGAATATCAAAGTGAGGCTTCAAACCAGCAGGTGGCGTCTCGGTGGACAGACGTTATCTCTGACATGTGGAGGAAACTTATTTCTATTCATAAAAAGCAGCTCATCACCGACGCTACAACTAAATGTCAAACACATCAAGAAACAGAAGAAACGTCTCAGATCCATCTTTAAAGCGACAGATACAGAGGAGGGGGCAGAAGCAGCCGAGTCAACAGCCTCCACGCTGAGCATCCGCCCGACCCGGAGCTTCTGGATCAGCCGAGCAGGACGGTGAAGCAGAAACCCGGCGCCGCCGGCTCGCTCTGTCTTCTGGGGGGAAAGTGACAGAGTCAGTAGATTCTATATTAAGATCCTCTCCTCTGCAGACCGGGGCAGCTCCAGATATCAGGCTGACGGCCGGCTTTTAAAACCACACATCATCCTTTAATGTTGTCTGTATAATGCTGAGTCCAGAGGATTTATTCAACAGTGAGTTCATCCTCCTCCACTGTGACACTCCAGAGGAACTCAGGGATCCAGATGTTTCTACAGGCCTGGTCACCAGCAGCAGTTTGTACTTGAAGATCCCAGTTGTTACTAATAACTGCTTCTTTGTTTGAATGTCCCACACTCCCCCTGTCTGACGGCGAGAGGCTTGACACAGAGGTTCAGATGTTTCTTCTTCTCTTTTGCATTTGTCACGCCGGAGAAGTGAATAAAAGTAAAGTTCAGGTTTCAGATAGTTTTCCTCCCTGACACCAAACACAAACTCTGATGTTAAACTGTGTCTCACTTCGTCCTCAACCCTCCACCTCAGCGCTGCAATTTGTCAGATTTCTGTGAATAATCCGGTTCCACCCACAGAGGCAGTTTCCAGCGGCTCTCAGCAGCGAGCGGAGCTGCAGGCCCGGCAGGAGGCTTAATGACCGTGGCCTCTTCCTCCTGCCGGCTGCTGTGACTGACGGCCTGACAGCTGCTGATGAATGATGCTCTCCGCCTCGACAGGCTGAAACCAATGCCAGGCGGTGGGAGGTGATTCAGCTGCTAAACATCAGCTCTCCCTCCTCTGAGGCCCCGGCGCTGTAATGAGCCCTCGCTTGGTTCAGCCGAGGGCCACGGGGGCCGAGGCCGAGTGACGAGGGCCGAGCGTGACATCGAGATGGAGCTGGCGAGGAAACGAGGCGAAGGAGCAAGTCACTGCTGTCAGGAGAAAAGCTCATTCCTCCACGTTCTACTTTCTAACCTTTGTCCAATGAAACCAGTGCAGCTCCATCTGGAGAGAAGCCGCCTTGTCCTGGTGGTTCTGGTCTGAGCTGAAGGTTATAAAGTTCAGCTGCGCTTTGCGTCAGGTCCTGATGAACGCTCAGTGTGTGTGGACAGTAATAAAATCAATTAAAACCAAAGACTTTAAGTAAAGATGGACGATGGGACCACATCTTCCTCCACTATGTTGAAATGAAGCCAAAACATCCTCCATCTTGTGATTTGTGTGGAGTCAGAGTCTGCACAGTAGCGATCAGGGGGTGGAGCCGGGATATTAAGGTCCTCTCGACCAATCAGGGGGCAGTCTCATAGCTTCATCACGGGTGAGCAATGAATCCTGGGATATGTCGGCAGATGGTTGACACGATAATATCTTGAATTCCACATCAACGTGTCAGACGTTGATGTGGTTGGAGAGGAAGCCGTGGCATCGACCAATCAGGAGTCAGTGTCAGCTGTCAATCATGACGTCTCAGCCTGTTTATATATCATAAAATAACTGATTAAAACCAAACTGATCAGAAACACGTGAACAAACATCAGAGAGATGAGAACGACCTGAAAAGACAGAAACATTTATTTAATGTCTACTTTGATTCTTTAGTTTGGTTCATGTCCCATCTGCTAACATGGAGGAGGTTTATAACCTGTACTGCAGCCAGACACCAGGGGGCGATTGAGACACTTTGTCTTCACTTTTGTTTCCCTATAGAAACAAGAACTCCAGCCTGGTTACAATACCACGTTAAAGAAGTTCTAACTTTCTTTCTTTTCGTGATCGATGATACGACTTTTCTGACTCGATCATATTTCTCCTGAGGACTTGAAAGCTCCTCCGTCCTCAGCCACACAGCTGCAACGTCCACACATGAAATACTCTCGTCCTTGAGGCTCAGCTGTAAAACATCTCCGTGGTCTCCATACTGCGCCGCTCAGACGTCTGACCATCAATTCTTCACCGTGTGTCCTTCATCAGCTCAGAGTCCGGACTCTGTGACCTCCGAGAGACAGGAAGCAAACCGTCCCTCTGTCTTCTTACCTCCTCCTCTCCTTCACTATTCTGACGGAGGCTGGACATACAGATCCTGTCCCTGCAGACTGTGAAGAGACGGAGGACAAGATCCACGGATCTAAAGAAACATGATTCAGATGTTTAGCTTCAACAATCGTGTGTGTGTGACGTCACAAGATAATTAATAAAAGATAAGTGAAGTTAAAAAGCTGTTTCCTCCTCTGAGCTGCTCACACAGCTCATCACAGGTGAGAGGCTCTGATTGGCTGGACGGCAGCTTTAACTCATCCAACCTGACCAATGGGCTTTCATGGGTGTCCTTTAAATTTAGATCATATTTCAAGTATTTAAGAAAAAACGTCACAAGATTTACAACAATGTTTCCAAAATCATTATTATACACATTAATATTTCATGTTTTAATGTGTGTGTGTGTGTGTGTTAGTGTGTGCGTGTGTGTGTTTGTCTTTTCAGATCAGTCTGACCGTTGGTGACAGATGGATTAAGACGGAATTCAGATGGAAACAAAAAAACACAAACACACACACACACACACACACACACACACACACACACCATGTTTTGTCTCCCCCCCCACCCCCCCTTTGGTTGAAAGTGGTTTAGCTGGAGTTTAAATCCTTCAACCTTTCGTTTGAAAGCTGTTTTCAAAATAAAACGCTCTTTGTTCACACAAACGTTTTGACTGTATCGTCTTCACTAACGAGCCGTCATGTGACCTCTCACGTGCACTGAGCGTGCACGTGCAGGTGTAAACAGGAATGGTCACAGATTGTTTGAATATTAGTGTCCGTCTCCTCCATGTTAACAGCTGTGTCTTTGTTAAATACAGAGTTAAACATCAGGGACTCTTGTATTGATTCTCCATGTTGTTTCTACTTTGCTGAGGCTGCCTCGTTTATTGTAGAAGGAGGTCATGTGACAGGAGCCTGACGAATCAGAGAAGGTTACGTCTCGACCAAAAAGACCCAATCAGCATCATCGTTTTCAAACATCTGTTTCTGCTCCTCCAGAATAAAACACAGCCCCAGAGTTTTCAAACTAAAACGGATCCAACAGCGAACAGTGAGTCCACACTAACTCCAACCATCAAAACTAAAGGCCTGACCTTTGACCTTTACCTGAACGTAACCTGAACCCTCTGAAGTAGACTGGACCCACGTGTGCCCACAAGCTGTGGACGCCTCATTGGTCTGTGTGTATTTAGTTTGAAGACACACACACACACACACTCACACACACACACACACACACACACATACACACACACTAACAAGCGACAGGAAACAGACTGACAGACTCTAAACTTCACCAGACAGGGTGTTTGTGTGTGTGTGTGTGTGTGTGTGTGTGTGTGTGTGTGTGTGTGTGTGTGACTGACAGACTGTTGATCTTTCACCTCGTCCTCGTCTCCTCTAAACTCTTCCATCCTTTCACCTTCACCTCTTGTATTCACAAACCTTCACCCTCCTCTTCCTCTGGATAACTATCCCTGTCGTCTCTGACTCACTCTCAAACATCTGCTGCCGTTATATCTTTTCGTTTTATCCGGGTCGTAAGTTTGTCATCACTTGACGGAGTTGTGTTTTCATTTCTTCTTCTCTTTTTTCACTCGTCTCCTCACAGATTCTCTCTGTCATGTGACCGAGTGAATATTTATCATCTGTGAAACGCTCCACGCTCCTTCTTCCTCGTTTGACCTCCTTTCTCCTCTCTTCTCTGTTCTTCATCCCTTTCTTCAAGCCAGATGTTACTGAGGAAGGTTAGAGCAACTTTACAGCTTCATCACCCTCAAACATCTGTAATCACATTAAAACCTTCCTCTGTGGTGTTGTTGCTCTAATGTGCTCGAGCTCAAGCGAGCCCTATTGTTCTGAGGCAGTCAGGTGGAAGAGCGCCGGCGTTTCTCTCACGTTATGAAGACGCTGTGGGTGGCGGCGGGTGACGGAGCCACGGAGGCCACCAGCCGGGTGGAGGAGATGGGAGAGACAGGCGGGACACCAGCCCCGGGCCTCGTTACTCCAGCTCCATTAAGCTTCATGCTTAAATTATAACCTAATACCTGTTGTCACAGCGAAGCACCGGACGCCACGGGGCTAAAGACGCCCTCACATTACACACAGTGTTACATGTTCACTGCAATCAACACACATCAGCGTTACAACCCGCAGGTCACACACACACACACACACACACACACACACACTTTATCTACATGTACAAATGAAGATCAGCCGAGCGTCAAACATCTGAATCATCCAACTGATAAATATTTCTGAGCAGATTTTCAACAGGTTTTTTTCTACTCTCTCCCTCTACAGGAAAATAAGCTGCTTCCAGACATGAAGCTGAGATCTTCCAGAAGGTCTGAGAACGCAACTTGCTCAGATTCCTACAAGTCTTTCGTGAAGCCCCCAAAAAAGTCATCGTACACGTAGAAGACGAAGACGTCCACTTGGAAACACGAGGAGGTTCCAGATCTTCTGGTGATGAGGGCCGACTCCGGTGTGGACGAGCTGTAAACAACAACACTGATCTTTCCACAGCAGAGTTTATACGTCATGTCCCGCCTCCTGCTGCTCTACAGGCCCCGCCCCTGCTGCTCTACAGGCTCCGCCCCTCGCCTGATGTTCAGGTTGGTGTGAACGGGTCGAACGGAGTTTCTGACAAATTATCAACGATGACTTCAAACACACGACAAAGAGCGAGCGTACAATTAGCAACAAACACTATTTTGTGGGGTCCAGTTACAACCAGGAATCGAACGTGCGTCTTCATTCTCCAAAATCCATGTGAACAACAGTGTGTGTACGTCTGTCTTTGTGAGGACCTCTGAGTCAGAGACGATGGAGGTGAGGACTCTCTTTTTGTTCTCATTTCTTCAAAGGCTTAGTCGAGCTTCAGGTTAGTGTTCAGGGAATGAGGGCCCTGTGTGAGTGTGTGTGTGTGTGTGTGTGTGTGTGTGTGTGTGTGTGTGTGTTTGTGTGTGTGTGTGTGTGTGTGTGTTTGTGTGCGTGTGTGTGTGTGACACTCAGGCAGTCTGTTTTATCTGAGCTCACTCTTTCATCTCTGCTGCAGGTCTGAACACACTGGGTGACAATGACACCCGGGGGTCCCTGAACAACCCCCCCCCCCCCCCCCCCCCCCTGTCCACACCTCACCACCACAATCTATTTTCAGTCATCACAGATTTCAAGGATAGGATTTGATTGACATATTGATTGACATATTGTCCTTTGGCTGCTGACTTGAAGTCATTGTTCATAAGGAGACACAGGTGAGACACTTCCTGCTGCAGGTGAGCAGAGGGAACAGGAAGTGGAGGTCAATAAAACAGGAAATGACACGACACACTGGAACACAGGAGGAAGAGTAACAGTTAGAAACTGAATATAAAATACAGAAACACAAAAATACAAAACAGTCCAGTCACAAACCCTATATACTGACATTTATGTTTATTTGTGTATATTCTTATACATATTAAACAAATACGGTAAATCACCCTGAGCTTCTTGACTTCAAATACTTCTCTCTACAAATATTCTAAAGTGAAAGGTGTATATTTTTATTCTATTTTATTCTTTCACATGTTCTTTTGTGGGCATCATTCTCACTGCGGCTCTAACTTGTGAACTTCCTCACGGTGGGATCATTAAAGTCTCTGACCTGATGTTATCTATATTATATTATATTAATGATCTGATCTGATTCAGTCTTCACCTCCGTCACTCTGGTGTTGTTCCTCTGTTCCTCCACCGTCCAGCTCAGAGTCGCTCTTTGCTTCCTGATCTCATTCTTCAGATAAACATCTCAAACTCTTCATCTCGTCTCTGAGCCTGTTTCCTGTCACAGTAAAAACATGGAACCAATAACCTGCTGCTCCTCACAAACACACAATGAACCGAGAATAAACAGCAACATCCTGTGTTGGTTGATTAAAGGAGGGAACACCCGGTTGCTCTGCTGCTTTGGACTCTTCTTCTCCTGAAAGCACAGAGACACTTGGGGACCTAACTGATCTGAAGTCAGCTCGGGAA
>NC_070635.1:853225-912841 GCF_947347685.1 Pleuronectes platessa
GAAGCAAATCCTGTTTCTAACCTAATTAATACTTCATCTATATTTAACTATTTAATAGTTTGTGTATTTTTAGGTTTTATAATTTATACATTTATATTTTGGCATCGAATCACTGATTTCACTTATAATCAATAAGAATCATAAATCCAGTTAAATTTCTTATGGTATTCTGATATTTGAAGGTTGTAGATTAATTTATCCAAAAATCCTTTCTCAGATTAATGTTATAATCAATAATCTGCATTTCTCACTTTCTGAATGATAACAGTGTTTAAGTCAGATTCTATATTTAGTGTTTAACGCAGATTGAGACGGACCAAACTCTTCATTTCACTTTTATTTAAAACATCACGTTAGAAAATGAAATGACATATTTCTGAGTTTCTCTATTTACAAAGACAAGTGAAGCAGTCGACAGGTCGATGCAGCTGCAGAAGCTGAGTCACAGGTTTGTTCAGCTTCAATCACAAAGCTGCACAGTTCATGTTCTTGTCAAGGCACTAAGAAGTGACAGCTGCTGCACAACACTCATCTGCATCCGACTGTAACTCAACAGTCACAGCTAAATCATAAATAGCCTTTGGCAGCGATCCACACTTCATTCATTGCTGATTTTTTATACATATGAACAGATTTACTTACATACTAAGGCTTTTCAATAAATACAAGCACTTAAAAAGCAAAAACTTTGCACAGTTGTCAAGTTTCACAGGAATGTAACAAAAATGTGCAACCAGGTTGCAACGGTAAGAATCGATACGGACGAGCCACCGGGTCCGCGGGTTCGATGCCGTTCAAACGTCCGCAGGTTTCAGGACGTCCAACAAATCAAACCTCTGATTATTCTTATGGCTCAGCTTCAAAACACACTTTGTAAAATATCACTGTTCCTCTGTGGCATCAAGTTGAAATCTGAGTTTTCACTGATTTGATGTGGAGGAACAAACCTTCCGCCCGTTCAGAGCAGAAAGTCGTCGGGTTCCTGAGAATCCGACTGAAGCACCGTGTGAAATCATTTGTTTCAATAAAACAGTAAAACTCCCAAAACCCCGGTCGGGAGGAGACGTCCTCAGACCTCCGGGGTTTATGGGAAATAATTAATTCCTCAGAGTCGGAGATGAAACTTCTGCCTCAACAACTCAAACTGTTCAAAGGTTCCGACGCAATCAACACTTTCTTTTCTTAAATTAAAATGTCTGTCTAAGAACTTAAAATCCTGACGGCCTCTGAAGTTTTAGTTTTATAAAACTGAGACTACAGAGACGGACGGGAACTTAAATCTGAACTTAGCGTTAAGAAAATAAAATCTAAACTTGCTACATGAAGTTCATCTTTTCCTAAAATCTTGTTCCGTGTGACGAGGAGCGGACGCCGTCGACTTCAGGCGCCGCCCCCGGAGGTAGTGTTAACCGCTGGCCGTGGTCCATCCTGCTCAGGGATTGGTCGGTTTCTCCGTGCTGCTGGGCGGAGTCAGCAACGCGCTGACGGCCACGGGCGACATCTGACAGTCGGGCTCGTCCACCCGGCGCTCCTGAGCCTTTCTCTGCAGGACGGAGGGGAGACAAAGCAAAGGTCAGACATGAGGAGGAAGAGGAGGAAGAAGAGGAAGAAGAGGAAGAAGAGGAAGAAGAGGGCGTCTTAATTCCAACCAAAAGAAAAATGACCATTTCATCATCTCAGAATCAAACACGATTATTTAACTCTTTGTGTATAAAAGAACAAGTTCACATAACAAGTGCTTTTCTAATGCGACATGTTTATAGAATATTAACTTGGAGCAACAGCTAAGAAATAACTTGTCACACTATCGCAGTTGAAATCTGCTCATTTAAGACAATTAAAAAAACTGTCCGATGTGAATCTTCAGACAAAAGTCTCAGTATTTATGTCAACTGCCTAAAAAGTACTTTACAGAATAGACAATGCAGAAGTATATTAATGTTTATTCTAGATTAAGATATTTTCAACTTCTATATAGATTCGGTTGTATTTGTGTTTTTCATTTCCTGCTGTTAGATCCACGAGGGATCACAGTCGGTGTGAAGAGGAATAATCACAGTAAATGATTTGTGTATCAAGTCTAGTTAAGAAACTAACATAATATTGAAATGATTCTTATAACCCAATTTGAAGCAGTTGTGTCACAATCAGCTGCTCTAGAAAACAACAGAGTGAGTGGATGTTGCTCTGGAGCTCAAACAGTGGAGTTCCCTCGGCTCCGCTCTGGAACCATGTGACTCAGTGTGACTCAGTGTGACTCAGTGTGGGGGGGCGTGGCTCACCAGCAGCTCCAGATAGGACACGTGCGTCTGGATGTTGTGTCGGTCGTCGGCTTTGACTCTGGGGAAGCTCTTGAGCTGCGGCGGGGCTTCAGATCGCAGCGTGTCCATGAAGGGACTCATCCAGCGGACGCAGGGCGCCACGCTCTCCCACGTCAGACCTGGGGACAAACAGAGGATTCAAGATCTCACACCACGAGGGAGCTTCACCACAACAAGGTGGAAACCTGGTCGTTCTGTTCGAGAGTCAAACTGCTCCTCAACGCCTCAGTGAGGATCTCAGGGAACCAGTCGGCCACCAGGGTGCACTGCTGCCGTTTTGGCGTCCATTTTGTTGAGTTGTGAGTTTGGAGATGAGGCGATTTTGAGTCAAGTCTTATTTTGATGTAAAGATTTGTGTTTTAGCAGAAATGCACCGTGACGTAGAAGTGAAGCAGCATCAGTGATTTAAAAAGGTTTGAACATACTGACGCAGCCCTTTAACACCGAACATCTGATAAACAGAAACATCTAAAGTATCAGAGACACGTGGTCAAACAGCAGGCGAGGGACTCGAACCCACCTGAGACCCGATGGACCACGTCGAAGGTGGAGAAGTGGCAGAAGGCGGAGGCAGCGATGACGCTGTAGCCGTAGTCCAGCGAGTTGATGTCCATCATGCACAGATCCAGCAGCTGCCACAGGAAGGAAATCTACGTTAGTACTTTTAAAACCTCAGATGTTTAATCGTCTGTGCAGCGAGTCGAGAGCTAGAAGAGGACAGAGTCTTGGATTGAAGGGACTTGTGAGCAGCAGCTGTCACGGACCTGTGTCATCTGGATGTACGTCTCCTGTGAGAACTGCGGCACCAGGAAGTTCTCGTCGTCTTTCTGGGCTTCGACCTGAGCGTAGAGCTTCAGCCAGGAGATGGGCGTCTCCGGACAGAGGTTCCAGTCCAACGCCTGCAGGACGACAACGTTAACACACCTGAAGAGACGGAGCTGCAGGACACGTCTGTCCTTCACCTGCATGTCAGAGTGTGTTGTACCTTCAGAATGTGGAGCTCTGTGCGCTGGATGTCCCACATCTCACAGGCGCCGTCTGTGACGTACGCAAACTCGTAGATTTTAGGTGGGTAAATTTCCTGAGGAGAAAAGATGATGTTAAAAATGAAGCTTTTGATATTTTTACAGATTTGTATTTGCTGCCTGTGGAGAATGAAGCTCAATTTGATCCACATCTATTCACATGTTCTCATCTACATCTGTCTGGGTGCATTTCTTTATCCTCGTTCTACAAAGACGTCATTTATTTGTAAAATTCTTTGTTTGTGTTAATGTAGATTTTTAAACGGTCCACAAGGTTTGATTTGTGAAGCTCAGAAGAGAAGTCAGAACATCTGGTGAAAGACTGAAGTATGAAAATAAAATCCAGAACAGAGGCAAGGGGCCTGGGGGGGGGGCTCACCTCGATCTTGGAGGCGATGAAGAGCGCCGTGATGCCGATGAGCTGCAGATAGTCTTTGTTCACGTTCTCCTGCGTCAGCATGAAGCGGTCGAAGAAGTCCTGAGCGAGCGAGGCCGTCTGGCGGTGCAGGCTGTAAACCTCACTGACCTGCACAGGGTGGAAACCAGCTGGTTACTCAACAGGACGGGGGAATCAAACCCACACTAAGGACATGTGGCCGGGCCGCTCACCTCCAGCAGCCAGTCCAGCAGGATGGCCCTCATGTTGGGCTGCAGCTTGGGATGCCTCGTCATGTAACCCTTGTCGTGGACGTACTTCAGCTCCTTGTTGAGCATCTTGATCCACACGTCGTCTGAACTGGCCCAACTGGAGGAGAGAGGCAGAGTCAGATCCTTCACCAGTGAGATCCACTGGGAGATCCACTGGGAGATCCAGAGCAGCACAGACACACCGGACTCTCCAACACTCAACTAACATTCTAACATGAAGAGTTTTACTTAACCCCAGGTTCCCCTGTGGGATCAGTGAAGACGACTCTTCTATACTAAGATGATTTTACTTTTCCTAGCTGCAGTAGGATCTTTAAGACGCGACCTGCTGACCACCTGGTGTCGTTTATCAGGTTATTCTTCACGGGATGAACTTATAGAGTCGCTCTGATGAAACTTCCCCTCTGGATTAACTCAACATCTTAACCCTGGAGATGAGACTGGATCCACCTGGACTCAGTGAGTGAACTTTGAGAGTCGGGTGGAGTCAACAGCTCAGCAGGAGGCCGCCGTGCCGGGGGGGGGGAGACAAGTGCTCACCTGAGGCGGGGGATGGGGGAGGCCTTGATGAAGAGGTTCTTGAAGATGTATTGTTTGAAGCTGGACGGGTCCGACGGCTCCAGCTCCTTGTGGGGGGTTTCGATGAGCAGGCACGGACTCGCTCCATCTTCTGACCAACACGTCTACAAAGAGGACAACGAATAAACATGAGACTCAGACAGTCAGCGCACCCCCCCCCCCCCCCCACACACACACACACACTAGACTGGATTCAGAAGCAGAAACTGTATAATGACAAATTTGACCAATTTTAATTAGGATGAACCTTCATGTTTAACACAAGATCAGACGCTTGGAGCAGTTTATTAAAAAGTGAATAATAATAATAAAATGCTTCAAATGTAAGGGCTCAACTGCCATTCGAGCCTAAATGGCGCCTCCCTGGGGTGGAAACGAGGTACTGCATGGTGGTAGACAAAGCTGCCTTAAGTTTAACCTTAAGTTTCAAACCCAGTAAATGTTCATAATGAAACATATTGAAGTTAATGCATCTTAAACAATACAGAGAAGAATCCCAGGAGCCAACAGGGACAAATACAAATAAGAAACCAAATGTCAGACATGCTGTTTATAAATTAGAGAAACAAAATGGACGCCTGCATTATAGAAACTACACTGAGATGACCACAAGGTATTAAAACACTAATATAAGTTATTAAAACACTAATATGCAAGTGAACCAGTTGTTTAAGAAGCTGCCACTGGGAGGGCGGAGGAACAAACTGGTAATAAGCTCCTCATCAGTTATAACACTGGTGCTGTAGAGGTGACCCACTCACCTGGATTTCATAGCTTTGTTTCTTAGCAGCAGGTTGTAGTTTCTTCTTGGACGGCTGCAGGAGGAACAACAAATACACACGTGAGCCAGCGTTTGATTTAACAACAGGAAACAGAACCTGAGCGTGAGCGAGACCCACCTCTGGTTTCCTCTTCTTCAGCGGCGCTCGGACGGTCGGCTCGGGTGCGTTCGAATCTCGGGTTTGAAGTGTGATGCGACCACTGAAATTCAAAATCACAGGAACATCCCAGGTTCAGAGACTGGTTTCATCACAAAGCAGAAACTCCTCAAACTGGAGCCGGGGAAATAAAGTGGTCTTTTAATGACTTTCTGACAATTCAATGGTTAAATAATATTTGAAAACTATCTCCTGCACAAATTAAATATTCTGTGTGAGATGTTGTTCAAGCACTGAGATGAAGCTGAGTGATGGAGCTGAGTGATGAAGCTGAGTGATGGAGCTGAGTGATGGAGGGGCACATCATGTGTTAGCAGCAGCTGCTCACCTGCGTCTGGACATGGTGTCGATGGATCTGTTCCTCTGCTGCAGAGACACAAGAGACACAAGTGAGACATTTGACTTTAATGTCACAGAAACACAAAGTGAACTGAATCCAGTTTCCCAGTGGCTCCATGTCGTGGAGCCACTGGGCCCCATGTCATGGAGCCACTGGGCCCATGTTCGAGTCCGAGAGTCTCTAACATCACATGTTATCTTATCAGGACTGGAACCAGTCAGGAGTCCTGAAGGGAACCAGAGAAACCAGCAAGAGGAAGAATCTCAGTGTGAAGCTGCTTCAGGCTTGAGGTTAGCTTGTTATAACAGAGTGTTCTCTCCGGTAAATTGGCTCCACAGGCACAATAAAGACCAACTAACGACGCCGAACCCCCACAGACGACCCCCTGGAAGTCAGGACTGAATACTGGTTCTGAGCTACTGGTCCAGCCGGAGATAGGGACGAGTTAGTGCGGAGTTGGTGGGAGAAGCAGACGAGGTCTGGTGCTGGGAGCTAGTAGCCGCAGCTCACAGGGAGGGGGGCTGCGCGCTGCTTCGATTTCACACAAAAAAAACACGTAAAAGCTTCGTTAAAGTCGAACTTTGTGAAGCTGGGCCTCGAGCCACGGGTCTGATCCGGCTCCTGGGGCAGGTTGACGGGTCCAGACCCAGGAAACACGAACTTTATCCGCGGATCAAACTCAAAGACGCGCCAATTTGAGGGACGCAGAAGCGGGAGGATTTGAGCCCTTCCTCCCGAAACCTCCTCCAGGTCTGCGGGGGAAAGTGGCTCCAAACCCCGCGGATCACGAAGCGATCCGCCGGTGGACGGAGCCCCAGCGGAGGCAGAAAGGTGGAGAAGCAGAAAAGTAAAGAAATGGAACTTTAACGAGTTTGAACGAGTTTGAAACGAGGCTCCAGCTGCGGAGGAGCTACGACCACTTAGCTGCTAACTAGGTCAACAATACCCAGCCATGAGCCGGGAGATCTGCTGCTTCACCCGGGTTAACGAGGCTAGCACGGGTCTGGATCCTCTACTGAGAGTATAGATCCTTTACTGAGAGTATCGGTACACTTTACTGAGAGTATATATACTTTACTGAGAGTATATATACTTTACTGAGAGTTTAGATCCTTCACTGAGAGTTTAGATCCTTCACTGAGAGTATAGCTACTTTACTGACAGTATATATACTTTACTGAGAGTGTAGATACTTTACTGAGAGTGTAGATACTTCTCTCAGGGCAGAAATACTTCAACCAGATGAACTGAAGTTAAACTGAAGCTGGACTCGGATCCCTTTCTCCTCCAGGACTCAAACACATAGAAACAAACAGAGAATCGAACATGGCAGAGAAAGGTTTTAAACTGCAGCAGAAGTGGAACATGTCCGCTCAGCTGCAGAGAACCAGGACCATGAGAACCTGGACCCTCAGGACCAGGACCCTCAGAACCATGAGAACCAGTAGCGACGTGTTGTTCTTACCTCGTCTCTGAAGAATGAATGAGCGCATCAGCTGTGGCGCCGGCGCCAATCCTTATATCCGCGTCCACCACTGCGCATGCGCGTTCCCGGTTCACAGGAACGCGCTAAACGTTTAAATTGGACGCGAGATTTCCAGTAGCGCCAAAACCCGGAGCGTCGAACCGGAGCCGGGGTCGCAGGTTCCCGGTGCAGCGGCTCGGTAGCAGCGTCACACCGGGAACAACCGGAGGTTCGATCCCCACGTTCACTTCTAACGGGACCGAGTCACCGCGAGCTTTGATCTCGTGAACCGCGCTTCCCGTCTGTTCCGGTTGGATTGTGACGGCGCGGATGACGCGCAGGAATCTACCGGGAGCGGAAAGTCTGCGAGATTTTTTAAAAGAACGACGCTTTTAGTGATTATTTTACGCGGCAGCTGAACAGCTTCCGCATCCGAGTCCCGCCGGGGGAGGGGCCTCCGTGACGTCCGACCAATGAGACAGCGAGCAGAGGCCACCGCGTGCTGACTCCTGGATGTAAACAGAAGGAGCACGTGGGTCAGCTGTCAAATAAATAGACACGATGTAATCGAGTAAAAGTACTACATTAACTTGTGTACTTGATGTAAGTAACTTAGTATTTGACTTTAAATATACTTAAAGTATTAAATCTTTAAAAAAGGATTAAATAGTCTCCATGAATCTGAGTGAGTGGAGATACTCTGTTTATCACGTGGTCTCATTACAAACATCACGAACCTGTCCTCATGTTATTCATTTATGAAGCTGTGATCTCTTCTCCCAGTTGAAACCAGTTCATACAGAACCAGATCCAGTTACTTCTTCACTTCCTCATGTGCACCACTATCAAAGAACTGGACCCACTTACAGTTCTAAACAGAACCATTGACAAACTTCAGTCTGGTGTTTCCCTAAGAGATTTTAAATCTTTACTCCGTCATGTTTGTTATGAATCTTTTTAACTGTGTTGTTTTGTTGTTGCTCGTGTTTAATGGTTTGTTTCTTGTTGTCAGGCCTCTGCTGGAGAAGAGATTTATCTCAATGTAAATCATTCAATCAAGATTAAATAAATAAAATGAAAAGTAAAAGTACTTGTCATGTGCATCTGTCTACTCTGTCCTGTATATTGTGTTTGATATGAAAACAATAAAGACCTCTGAAGATGATGACAGCCGGTCACATACAGATATTTGATCATATATTTAGGAGTAAAAGTGAAAAGCTTAAATCTACCTAAAGTTCAGATACTTTTGTTTCATTTTCAATAAATGAAGATATAACGGTGTTATTAACACAGTGAAAGAGGAATATGAGCAGAATCAGAGACAGAAGAGCTGTGTATGAAAACATTTATTATGTAATAAGAGATCACATGTGTTAACTATTACAGTTCAATAACAGATGACCCCACTCTATAATTAGCATTCTTTTTTTTGTTTCTGACATCAGATAATCCATCATTCACACATAAAAAAAAAGGAGAACAGATATGTAGATAAATAAAACATTAAACTAAAATTCCTAAACTTTTTTTTGTTTTTGGCAAAGTGCTGTATTATTCCAGTAAACTACACAAAAAAAAGCAAAACAATTGTCTAGTACTTGGAGAAAAAAAAATGCCACAAAATATTCTTCACACTTTTCTTTAAATAAACGAGAGGAGAAAGGAGGTTTTGCTACATCATCTGTCTGGTTGTTGAGTCGATATAAAAGACGTACGCTGGGCGATCAAGTGGTGCATAGTTGGTTTCTGACGTCTGTTTGTGTGTCTGTATATATATTTTAAAAAAAAGAGTTCAAGTTCTTCATTGATGCATTGTCATTACAACATTTCAACCTGGAAGGCACATGATCCACAAAGTTCAAGGCATCAAACAAAAAGAAAAACATCACAAATCCCTGTTAGTTTGATGATGATGGCGAGAACAGAAACTACAAGTCCAATCTGAGAGGCTCCTGACTGACTCCTCCGATCCCTTCTGTCCTAAAGTCTGCTTCAAAAACAACAGAAACACAAAATGACATCGTCCATGATTGCAAAGCTCGATAACAGAGGGAGACATTCGAGAAAAGAAAAGCTCAAACACACCAGAGAAAGAACCACTCCACTATCGTTACGATTATTTACAGAGAACCCTACAGGCGCCTAACAAGCGCGTGTTAGTGCGTTGTTATAAACGCTACCGGCCAATCAGCTGAGGCCGCCAGATTCAGACATTCAGCTGCCACACTGCAGAAACGTCTCCGCCACGAGAAACTGGATCTGAACTGACCCCAGATTCACACAGCACAGGAAAGGGGATCAGTTCCCGAAAGTCCAACATCAACATTGAGTGTTTCCTGTTTGAGAGGACAGGTCGGTGGAAACCTGTGAAACACTGAAGCTTCAGATCATCCAGGAGCAGAAACCATGTGACACTCAGTCCATCACTTCCACAAATCATTCAAAACAAGTGATGAGTAAAGTATTTGTGTTTGTAGTTTGACAGGAAGTCGTTACTCTGACATAAGTCAAACTTTTGAATGTGTGTTTGAATCAGCGTCTCATTATTTGTCTCTGGACGTGTTCATGTTCAGTTTTGTCGTCTCTTCTTCTTCTCTTTACACAGAAGAGCTGATCCCTGTTCAGCTGCAGTGTGGCCACTCGGCCCGGGCTCCACTTTCCCTACAGCGGCCACTAAACCCACTCCGCCACTGATTCAGAGCCACTAGACCGAGAGCTGTTAACAATTACAAGATAAACAACTAAAGAACAAAGAACACAAAAGAACATCAGTATGATCAACTAGTGAAAGCTTAAAGGTCACTGCTACTTTTTGGTTTAAATATTTTAAACAGTTTATGAAAATGTAACTAAGTTAACATGGAAATAAAACAAATAAAAAGCATTAAAATACATTTCTAAAACTATGTTATAGGTACACTCGAGCAATCTATATATCTATAGATATATAAAGACAAACAAGTTTCTCTCCATCTCGATGGATTTCCAACTGTCAACTGAGCATCAAGCCTCTTTTCACAGACCTGGGATCAGGGTTCGTTTCCCAGACAGCAAATTAAAAGTCACTACTCCCGCGAGGGGAAAAGTGTGAGCACACAAAAAAGAATCATCAGCTGTCAAGTAAATCTGCATTTTCCTTAAGTGTAAGTGATTGGTTGTGACCCTGAGAAGTGAACTGCAGATTCATTTAAGAGCAAAAGAACAAATCATCTTTTTCCATTTTCTGTTTCAGCCGTCGTGACACTGACACAACTCTACAACCATGCAACACATGAACGTCACCACACACACCGAAACCATGGACACATATAAACCAACTTCATACTGATATGTAATCTGTTTTTTTCTTTTCAAAAAATATTTTGGAAGTTTTTTTTTTTTAAATACATTTTTTTTTATATATCTATTCATCTGAAAGCTACCGTTAAAACAAGGCGTTTAGTGATATCTAACCCAGTAAATTTTACCGTCTTTTTTTCTTCTATCAAAAAGATGTTGTGAAAACTACTGAATTACAAAGTCAGAGGCGGGTTCGAGCGGCGCCGCAGGATCCACACGAGGAAAAGGAAAAGTCTCCTCAAAAGATCCGAACCTTTGGGAAACACTGTGGTGACGGGTTTTACATCTGCTGCGTCACGAGAGGACGTGGATTCTCTCAACCATCAGTGATTCACTGGATGTTTGTGACGTCGGACTTAAAGCAAAACACGAAGCGAATTCAGAGTTTGAAGCAAAACTGATTTTCAAGAAGAGGCACTGAAAGTTGTTTTTTCCCGTTTTCTAATATTAGTTTTTGCTCTGAATTAAAGAAATGAAATGAAAGAATTAAAGACTGGTTCCAGGATGAAAAAGTGGGCGTTTCCTTTCAGGCTCGACTGGATGAAAGAACAGGAACAGGAAGTGTCACAGTGTCCGGACTATTTGAGGAGACTTTCCCTTTAAAGTTGTGATTTAGCCTCTTTTTACTGACACGTCTCAGACCCGAGCTGTGTTCAACGTGTCGACGCTAGAACCCCCCCCCCCCCCCCCCCCGCGCTGATTAAAGGGCACAGGTTCAGGTGATGCAGGGTCTGAAACGTCAAGTTGACCAGAGAGCTGCCCGACGGAGCCTCGCTGTGAACCTGCCGCTGAGTAAAGGGACCCACAGCACCGACTCATAAAGAACAAGGAGGAGAACGAGAAGAAGAGGAGGAGAAAGAGAAGAAGAGGAGGAGGAGGAGGACGTCCCTGTGACAACGCCCGCTCATTGTGATTGGCCACAGAGAATGTGAGGTGGGAACACATGACCCTTTCTTTCACAGGATGGACGGATGAGGAGGAGGAGGAGGAGGAGGAGCAGGAGGTGCTACATTAATTGATAAAAAGAGGAGGAATCACCAGCCGGTTTCCCTTTTTAACCGTCCAATCAGATTCTGGAACAGCTGTGTGTAAGTGAGGGCTGATGACTCGCTGCTGGTGAGATGAGTGTGGGTTGAGTTTCCACACGGCTGAAGGGCTGGAGGAGGAGGAGGAGGAGGAGGAGGATGGGGATGAAGGTCGCCCTGGCCTCAGAAGTTGAGGTGTCTCTGGCACGGCTGGTGCAGGTGCATGGTGCTGGTCTTGGGGGGGCGCAGCAGGTTGAGGCGGCGCAGGGCGTTGCGGGACAGCAGCTGGGTGCGTTGGGCGGCGCCGCCCGAGCGCGGCTGCACGAGGCCGGAGCGGGCGGAGAGCGCCGCGGCGTAGCAGGCGGCGTGGAGGCTGGAGCGCCGCGGGACAATCGCCACCTCTGGCCTGCAGGGGGCGACACAAGGAGCAGGATTAGCTAAATGACAGATTGTTGATCAATTTTTTATATTTTATCTCGAGTTTAAAACCGTTAAATTATCTTTATTAGCATAACACTTTCAAACTCACATATCTTAAATTAAAGCTTCGTCACAATCAAATCAACAACAAACATTATAATAGGGATCAGCTGACAGAGGCTGTAAACATATAGAGCTCCAGCAGATGGCGCCAGTTTGTTCCACTATGTATTTATATAATTGGCCAATAAGAGTCTTTAACAGACAGTTTTATCTACATTCATGTTCAACCATATGAAAGCTTATACTTTACAGAAAATTGGCATTTATGTTGAAATTATGGATTTAATAATATGTTAATATGTCTATATATTTGGTTGTGTTTGAGTTTTCTTTAATAATTTAGTTTAACTTGAATTATTTTCTCCCTAAATCTGCATCAGCCCCCATCAATCTGATCTCTACTCTAAACCTCAGCTCCCAGGACTTTACCTGTGGCGTGGGCCGTCCAGCGTGCGTCTCGCCTTCTCCTTCCCCCCCGAGGCGGTCGGGGTCGCCGGCACGTTGCCGGACAGAAAGTCCAGCTCCCGGTCCAGGGAGCGCGGCAGGGGGTCGATGGTCAGCCGAGGGGGGCTGTGGTGGGTGTACACGGACATGCTGGGGTGCTCGATCAGCAGGTTCTCCAGAGGGCTGGTCTCCAGGAGGACGGGCCGGCGGCCGCGGCCGGTGAAGCAGGGCGGGGGGGTGACAAACCAGCTCTCCTCCAGAGAGCAGGCGTCCAGGCGCTGGAAGCCGCCCTCTTCTTCGTCCCCGTCCTCTTCATCCTCCTCGGCTCCGCCATCCGGGTCAGTGTCAGTCGTGGAGTTGAGGGAGGTGCAGGAGGCGTAGCGGATGGGGGGGCTGGCCATCGGAGAGGGAATCATCACCAGATCGTCTTCCTCCTCCTCTTCCTCCTCTTCCTCTTCACGAGCACCAGAGGATCCAGGGAGGCCGTCACCACGCTGACCGGAGCAGGCCTCAGCTGCAGAGAGAGACAGGGTGTCACTACCAACATCAACACATCAGACCAGTCACACCAGTGGGTTTTAGAGTTTGTTTAAATGGTTAAATCTGTAACTCACTTCCTGTAAGTTCCATTTGAATCTTCTCTGTGCTCATTAAAAAACACTGAATAAAGCAGCTTCATGTTAAACATCTGTTTGTCCGACGCAGCTCGTCTCTGAGGAGTCGAGACGCCGGACGACTAAAACCCTTCATCTGCTTCAGGGTTAAAACCACAAAGACCGAAATAATCTATCAAATTAGTTTATTATTAGTTCTTTCATTAGATAGAACACAGATCTGGTGGATTTAAGACGTTTATGAGGAAAGGTTCCAGATTGGACATTTCAATTCTCACTTTAAAAACCTGAAGTAACGTCTGCATCCTGCCAGCAGGGGGCCCAGTGGCCCCCCAGCGCAGCAGGGCTCATGTAGACTGTGAAGTCAAAGCGCTCAGCATCACATGACCAGTGAAGCCACACGTTTCTGTTTGTGTACATGCAAACACACACCAGCTGAACCCGTCTCACCCAGACGCAGCAGCTTGGTCTGTGCACGCTGCAGAAACAAGCTGCTGCACTTCTCTCTGTTCAACACACATTCATCAGAGTGAACCAACACGTCACTCATCACAGGCCGAGCCGCTCACTGGACTTCAGATCCGATGAGTCACTGAGACACAACGAGTTGAGAAGGTGAAGAAGAAACTTGAGCTAAAAATAAGGTCCGAGCAGACGTCTGTGTTTGATTCCAGCTCTGTTTAAGGACCTGATCTTTTCTGACACTAAATAAAGATGGACGACATGGCTGCTCCCCAAAGTGCCCCCCCCCCCCCCCCCTCCTCCTCCATGTTATCAGATGAGACGAGTCAGACGTGTTTGCAGGACTGACGTCCACCAGTGGGACTCGGTGCAGCCTGATCAGAATTCAGGGCCAGTCGGAGGTTTGACTTTCTTCAAACTACAGAGAAGCTTTCACACTGAACCTCGACAGGTGAGCTGAGTCGGAACCAGAAGCTGGACCTCGACTCTGAGCTCAGGTGTGGAGCGGCAGCTCGATGCCCGTACATGTCCACAGCGGGAAACCACCGGGAGCTTTTTATACCTCCTCTGGCTCCTCGGGCACTTTGTCTGACTTGTTTACAGGGTGACCATAAACTGCCCCCCCCCCCCCCATCCCAGCCTGAAGTGGCCCGGCCGACCCCCCCCCCCCTGATATATTCACTCATCTGTGGAATCTGAGCCGGTTCAAGTCAAGACCATTGACGGGTGAACGGGGGTTCAAACCTAAACTGTGCCAACATTCACTCAGAGCCACATGGCAGTGACAGCAGTGGGTCGTGTTACTGTGTGTGTTACTGTATGTTACTGTGTGTTACTTTATCTTTAAACATTTCTTTACAAGTTGCTTCACATGCTTCAGGATCCTGTTGTTCTTCCACTGGAGTAGATCCTGTGGACTTCTGCCTCATTTCACATGAAGCTGCTCCCTGAGGTGGAGTTTTGATTTGTGTTACAGGAGAAAACACACACACATTACACCATCAGGGACTCACACACACCTGAGGTTTGTGTCTAAGTTATTAAAAATATGCAAATAGCTGCAGGTCAGTGAGTGTGTCGTCTGCACAACAACACGCGAGCTGGATTACAACTGTCAGCTTGTGTGTTTACTCTTTGACTGTCTGTGTGTTTTGAGGGAGGATATTATTGGATGTTATTTGAGGTGAAGTGAAAACATAAAATCAAACCACACTGATCTGCAGGATTTTACTCCGCTGGTCACATTCAGTTACCACTGGTCTGTTAACTGGGAGAGAAGCAGATGGAAACGGACCCGTGTGATTTAAGAGTGGAGCGTGAACCCGTCCTCGGATCAGTCAGAACAGGATAAATGAGTAAATGTGACAAGATTATTTGTCAATGTAGAGTTTCTCTGTCACATCCTCAGGACACTCACCCAGGTAGTTGACCAGGATCCAGTCCTCCTCCTCCTCCTCCTCCTCTTTGCTGTCTCCAGGTTCGCTGCTTCGGCTCAGCTCCTCATCCCCGAACAGAGCGCTAGTGAACCTCTGAAACATCCCGCCTGGACGTCCTGCCGGGGCGAGAGAATGAGGGAGGGGTTGGGGAGGGCGCGCGGCACGGGGCGATGGCGGGGGGGCGTGGCGGGCACTTTGGTCATCAGCTGCGGGATTCGCGGCGGCAGGAAGGCTCCGGAAAGGTAAAGTGCAACAACAGCGTGTGGTCAGCGATCATCTGAGGGTCAGCAGACGCAGGATGGACATCGCTCAGCGTCCAGGTCGAGGAACGAGTCGATAAATCAGAAACCCTGAGAGAACGAAGACGACACAAAGTTTAGACTCGAGTCTCTGATGACACAGAAATGACTCAGTCCATATCGATAATTATAAAGATAAACGTCAGCTGAGCAAGTAGAACCATTTATACCCACAACGTTTTCCAGATGAGTATTTATCATAGAACAAGAAAATTTGAATAAACTAAATAAAGTCATTCTACTCTCTTTGTTACAATGGTGAGTCCACATTACACATCTGACAAACAAATAATCAACTGCGGCTTTTTACACAAAATATCTGTGAGTGTTGTTGAAAACCTAGATGATGGTTAAAGAGTAGAAACAATAAATCACAGATGATCAACACGTCTAATTTTCAGTTATAAAACACAGAAGTTGTTTGTTCAGCGTCTGAAAGCAGGAAATGTGTACAGCTGCTGATCTGACCTGCAGAGCATGTTAGTAAATAACTGGTGTGACACACACACACACACAGACACACACTTGTGTTTTGTTGGAATTAGCTGTAAGACCAACACGTGTGTCCGGGCCTGGCTGGAGAATCTCCACCTTCACTGGTTCAGTTCCCGTCGGGCTCAACGACTTATTGATCAGTGTCTCATTCATCAGTAAATACAGAGATGTGCTGTGTTCAGGACACACACACACACACTCACTGCTGGTCTGAGAACAGTCTCTCCCACCAAAAGTCTGAGTGTCACCGCTGTACGGAGGAGAAGCATCATCTTGAGTAATGAATTAACGCAGAGAATCGACCAGTGACAAAGAAGTGAGCGTCTCTGTTCAGCCGGTGCTTCCCGGTCGGAATCATCAGGACGTGAAAACCACACGGAGCCGTGAAGATGGACGACGTGTCTCCACTTCCAAAATAGAGGAGCGCTGACATCTTGAGGTGGAGTCACAGTTTCAAGGTCCAATTAACCAATCAGGAGTCAGTCTCCACTGTCAATCATGACAAACTGATCAGAAACACTTGAACAAACATCAGTGAGATAAGAACGACCTGAAATGACAGAAACCATGTCTGAGCCCATGTCCCATCTGCTGACATGGAGGAGGTTTCTGACCTATGCTGCAGCCAGACACCTTGGCTTCACTTGTGGGGAGCCGTCCATCTTTATTTACAGTCTGTGGTTTCACCTGACACCATCCGTGAGCAGGCGACGGCACGAACACACAAATATCCGAGGTTAATGAACGCGTCTTCGGTTCAGATTCAAATGAAACAATCCTAGAGCTCAGCTGTGATGCGTTCAAACCTTCTGCTCTGGCTCGGTTTTCTCTGTGCTAACATTTACGATGCGTAGAAAAATAAATAAAACAAGATATTTCTATAAATTTACGTGAAAGTAAGAATCTGTAAACACGAGGCAGCTGTGACAGGAACATAGAGACTGAGTCTCACTGAGGTGATCTGCTGTACCTGCTCACACACACACATTCTTCTGAGCTCATCGTTATAATACGAAGCGTTAACGTCATTAAACGAGTCACGATCGAGGTTTTCACCACCGCAATTAAACTGCCCCCCCACACTCAGACTTAATAAATCCCATTAAATGATAAAAACTCTGTTGAATTGACATGTTCTATAAAACGTTGTGTCGTCACTTCTTTAATAATGAGCTGTTTTTTTAGAAAAGGTCAGAACATCCTATTGATTCTATAAACTGATATCAAACAAATGCTTGGTTTATAAGAAGAATATGTATTTATAAAAATATATTTATGAACAGCACAAAGCGAACAGGGCCCTTCAACTGTCTCCGAAACAACAGGGACACAACACAAAGCTAGGACAAAAGCAGCCAATCCCCGTTTAGGAAAGCCGGAAATAAAGATTAATTCGTATTTTTTTCATTAAACGGCCTGTTGTCAGAATTGTTCTCGGTTAGTTTCCTTCCCGATGCACTAATCGACTAATCGGCTTCGTGTTTGTGCTCGAATGTGGTTCAGGAACTAGTCTACGGGAAGAAACACCGAACCCGCACAGGTCGAGTGAGTCTGTAACTCGACGCGAACAGAAGAAATCCTCCGGATTTATTTCAGTGGAACAAACAGTGGGAATCGGACCCGGGACGCAGTGACCACCGGGGACACAGAGACCACCGGGGACATAGTGGACACCGGAAACACTGACACGCGAGTTTAAAACGCGTCTTACTCAAAGTTTGAGGCGTTTGCGTCGAGGCTGGAAAACACGGAGCGAAGAAGAAGACAAAGAGCTCACCTGCTGCCGCAGAAGAAGAGCGCGAGTCCGCTTTGAGATCCCTGAGGCTGAGGTAGACGCGGTTCTTCAGGACCAGCAGAACCCGGATGTTTCTTCTCGGAAGAAATAAAATGATGTTCAAGTATAAAAAGGTGAAGTTTCCTCCGCGGCCTGATGCTTCTTTGTTGTTGTTGTGGAGCTCCAACAGCTGATAGCCGTGACGTCACCAGGGACAGCCTATCAGAGGCGGGACAGGCCCGGAGTGGCTCGGCCAATGGGAACGCGCGATGGGAGCTGTCACTATCCCACGTGACCCCTCCCCCCCTCCTCCTCTGAGCTGCTGCTGAATGTCGTCCCGCCCCAAAAAAAATATGTTACACAAGCACTTCCGGGTACAGATTGATTTTATTTACTGAAAAACAAACATGATGACGTAGAGATAAAACATTTAATCTGCGACACACTAGACTGTTTATAAACATATTAATAAAAAATATATAATTAAATAAATTAAAGTCAATTCGCGAAGAAATTATAAATAAAAACATTCGGTAATTTCCTAAATACTCAAAGTCAACTTTTTGGTCATGTCTGCCATATGTACAAGTACACATGTATAAGTACACAACATATGCATACACATTACATACAGAAGTACAAAACATATAAGTACAGAACATCTGCTACATAAGTACACAACATGTAACTAAACATTATAAACGTGCAGAACATTTAGGTACATAATGTATAAGTACACAACAGATATGAACAGCAGTGGAAACAGACCCCCCCCCCCCCCCCCCACCTCCCTCTGACCCACACCCAATCCATAATCCACAGGAAAAGACCCGAGCCTCAGACAGAAGGTCGTCCGAGGTCACGACACAATCCATCGCTTCTGAAAGACACAGAATCCAGTTTTGATCTCAGGGGATAAAGATGCAGGAGTTTGTTTCTTCAATGATAACAGCAATAACAATGCAAGTGAATATCCAATCGACCAATTAATAAAGGGATTCATGGATTCATGATTAACAAATACCTGTCCTACTTGTTTCACCTTTGGTCAAAATAACATATAAATGTCATGTTTTACAAACTCTACAGGTTTTCTATGTAAAATTTGTGCAACTGTGAAATAAATGAGTAGAAAGCAAAAAAATGTTAATATAAAGAATAACTCTCTGTGATAGGGTATATGTACTTTGGTTACGGCTTGACCTTTGACCTCTAAACGGCCACTGGCTCAGAGCCCTGCAGATGTTGAGGCAGAAGAAGAAGGTGAAGTACTGCCTCCGGCCACACGGGGACATGAATCCGTCTGGTGATGAGTTTGTGATGATCCGTCGTTCTGCAGATTCTTGTCTCGTTGCTCCGGCCGAGCTTCCAACTGTAACTCAGGAGGAATGTGTCTTCACACGTTTAATGAGTCGACACAAAGAGGCCATGACTCCGTCTCGTGACTGCTCGCCACATTCTTCTGTCGTGATCAGAGTCTGACATCGATCACTTCATCAGAAACACCGCTCTACCACCAGGACACAGTTCTCCTCCAACGGGAAGATTTGTCTTTTTGCTTTCATCGATTTGAATCTTCCTGCTGTTTTCAAACATGGACTCACTCTGACATTTTACACCAGGAGGCTCAGTTCCAGAAAATGTCCAGAGACACTGACTCAGACGTTTGAGTTCCCTCCTGAAACGATGTTTGGTGTGTTGAGGACAGAGGCTGACCAGAGGAGCTGCAGCAGTGCACATTACCACATGAAAACATTTTGTAGTCCTAATTGAAATGAACAGAACTTGTGTTCTTTCACTCGGAGATGAGTCAGTGAAGTGTCACCTGTGACGGTCTGAAGTCCAAACTAACGTGTTTGTGTAAAGAGCTTCACCCGCTGACCCACAAACACACACACAAGCTGCGACTCCGTGTGGAAAAACACACACGGAGGAGAATCAGGACACGTTACCCTCGACTTGTCCACTCCCAGACAACAAGGTCATACCTGAGCTTCACCACAACACTGATAAGACGTCCTGCACCCCCGCTCGCTGTCCTCAGCTTCAATGAGTGAATGTAATGTGTGTGTGTGTGTGTGTGTGTACATGGCCCACATTTCCCCCCCCTCCCCAACCCCAGCTGACATGACAGGTCACCGCGGCAACAGTCAACAGCTGGGGGGGCGGAGTCAGTGTTTTCTGAGTAAATTAAAGGTCTGGTTTGAAGAATTAATAAATTACTAATAATCCTCATAACGTGTTGAAACTTTCTCTTTGCGTCGTGGAAGATAATTCGCTGTGGATATGACGCATCATGAGTGGGCGGAGCCTCGGTACCACACAGACTCCAGATCAGTCATCAGTACAAGATGGCAGCGTTTGTATGGGAGATATTTCATCTTCATTTCTCTCCGGTCAGAGGAGGTGGAGACGTGTCGTCCATCTTTATGATCTGTGAAGCTGTGGAGAACACAACAGGGATCAGGAATCCAGGAGCTGCACTGACTCCACCAGAAGTTCACTGATGTTTCCTTCTGTTCGTTTCTCTGTTCGACTCGAACGACCCACGACAGACCACTGGACATTTTGATTCTGATCCACAGAAGGATTTTTCCTTATTTCTCTGTTTTCCTTTATTGTTCAGTAATAGTTTGATTGACAGGACAGAGACTTCCAGGTGTCGACTCTCACTTCCAGCATCTCACACACGTCAACGTCTCATCAAGCCCAGAACGTCTCCGCGTGTTTCTCCACAGGACGAAGCTCAGGTCCGATCTGACTCACTGGTCTGTTTCTCAACAACAACACAAAGTCATTGACCTCGACACTCAGGCGTTGTTGCACAACACACACTGTAAACATGAGCCACAGTATGTAGGGACACAGGAAGTTTAGGTTTAGTTGAGTTTACCATGGTGCAAGAGGGACACACACACACACACACACACAAACACACACTTTTGTTTGTCCTTCTCCAGAAGATTTCTTTCTAAAGATATATCATTTTTAAATCTTTCAATAATCAGAAGGATTTTAAAGGAAATAAAAGCTTTAGTTTGCATTAATTTGCAAAATTAAACAAAGTGTGTACCGATTGGTCGTCTGGAAGGATTTAAGTTGTAGATTTCTAAATTTGAGCACTTGAGGGTTTGTCCCTCGTTCACCATCATACCTTTAGTGACTTAGTCAAGTTTGTCACTCATGAAAAAACGAAACTCTACATATTTTAGGTAGATTGTCTCTTTAATAAACAAAAACATGTGTGACCACACCCAGAGGAACAACACAGTGTGAGACATCAAGGGTCTGATGGTGACTGGGGGGGGGGGGGGGGGTTCTACAGGAACACACAGGGCCCAGAAACCTGCTCCCACACTGAACTGCAGAACGACATCCTCCTGCTGGGTTCCATCAGCTGCCTCCCAGTCAGCTGGCGTCTGTAAACTGGTTCTGTGCTCGGCTGCTCTCCAGTGGAGAAGAACAGTGAAGTCAGTAAAAACAACCTGCTGTGAACAGAACCAGTCAGCGTCTTGACTGAGTGTGAAGAGATTCATCCAAACTAGAACTACGACATCACTCAAGAGAACTCAACCAGGTCCACTGGACCTGGTTGAGTTCCTTCAAGAGGTTTCACTTCTCATCCCAGAGGGTCCAGCCTCTCAGGTAACAGCTCTACAAGGGAAATACCTGAGACTCAGTTAAAGCTGAAGAAGCCTCCTGGAGGAGGAGTGAAACTTCACCAGCTCCAGTTGTTCTGCTCTCGGATAAACAAACATTGTACCTGACAAATGAGATCTTCAGTCCAGTGAAAACGAGCTCTGACCTTCAGCTCCTGACTTCGTTTGAAAAGGTGCAGAGAGAAGATCTGTATTTTTCACTTGCAGCTGAAACTCTTGTCTGTTATGTAACAGAAGAAAAACACTTGAATCCCAACAGGAAACCAGTGTCAGACAGTTTCCTCAGCTTCAGTCATCGAGGAGCTCGGAGCTCAAACGAGGACGAGAGCAGCGCCAGAGAGGAGACGCACGTTCTGAAGAGGAGAGAGAACATCTCTGACCTGAAGAACATCTCTGACCTGAAGAACATCTCTGACCTGAAAAACATCTCTGACCTGAAGAACATCTCATCTTCTACCGTCTGAATTTCAGTGGCGGAAGTTTCACATAGTGTGTAGAAGTCAATATTTTAAGGAAACACACAAAAGTATTAAAAGAATGAAAACTCAAGAACGATCAAACAACTGAAAAAATGAAACCTGATAAAATATCTACATGAATAGAAGCGTTTAAAGAAAAGCTGTTTGAGCTCATGACTCCAACTTTCATCTTTAACTTTAACAGAGTTTTCCTGACACCTAGTGGCCGGAGGTTGCGAGTCCTGGTTTCAGGTTGTTCATCCTCCACAGTCTGTTGGAAACCCGATCTCAAGGGAATCTTCTCAAATTTGGTACAAATCACAGATGAACCGATTCAAATTTTGTGGTTGAAAGTCAAAGGTCAAGGCCACTGTGACCTCACAAGGCCTTGTGAACAAATGATCTGTTTATCTCATTTAAACAAAAATGTACAGAAAAGATGTGTGGTCAGAGGTCACGTCAAGTCCGACCTGCGGCTCCTGAAGACATCTGTGTGTTCTGCAGAGAAACGTCCCTGCACTGCTGCCACAGGGATGTTGCAGTTAGCATTAGGGCGCTAATAAAAGCAAAACACTTTTCCTCTGATATTGCAAACAGTCCACAGTCTGCTTTTTAAACTTTTACCCTTTTATTCGACTCTGTACGATTTAAAGGGTTAGTTCACTGAAAAATTAGAGACAGTTTTTTAAGGGTATAGTTACGTGTTTATTAATGGGTTATTTGGGTGTTAAGTAAGGTTTGAGTATATTTTTTATTTTCAGGATTTATTAAGGGTTTATTAAAGTGTTCATTAAAAATGATATGATATATTTATTGTTTAATTGATTGATAACTGTCTTTACCTTATTTGTGTGTTTGGCCACAGTTGTCACGGGAAAGGATCAGTTAACGTTTCCAGAGAAGACAGAAAAAACCAAACACACCGGCCCAACAGGAAGTACACACACAGGTTTGTACTTCTATCTTGATAGGAGCACTCATTGAGATAATGCATTCCCTAGCCCCACAAACCCTATCACAACAAAATGCCTAGAGTTATAGATCCCATTTAACAGAGTCACACACACACACACACACACACACACTTTTGTTTGTCCTTCTCCAGATGATTTCTTTCTAAAGATACAATTTTTTTAAACTTTCAATAATCAGAAGGATTTTAAAGGAAATAAACGCTTTAGTTTGCATTAATTTGCAAAACTGACCAAATATTCCAGGACAGATTATCATAAACACACACACACAAATTTATGGTAAATGCATCCGAACCGCGAGCGACTGAGAACTCAAAGTTATAGGAGGATCATCCGGTTTTCAAAATGTTTACATGGAGCCTTTACAAAATGCATAATCCCCAAGGTGTGTCTCCGAGGTGAAAGGACAATGGTGTGACATGGATGATAAGTCAGCCTCTTGTGAAGCCCTCTCTGCATTCTGCGCTCTAGGCAGCCGCCCGGGCTTCTGGTCGGTGTGCTCCATCCAGGTCAGCAGAGAATCCTTTCTTCTCTTTGTGTCAACATCCTGGTTGCAGATCGTACCCACTGGTGTGGTCCACTATAGAGGGACACTTGCTGTTGTGTAGTGAAACCCCAGTTCTACTCAGTTGTGTGATAACAATGTTGGATGGGTTTTAGATGAAGCTAGGTGGAGCCACCAGGACCACTCGGCTCCCCATTCCAGATGAAGTCTCCCCTTCATTTTTGGGTATGTTCCCATGTTTCCAACTTGTGTCTGCAGGTTACTACAAAGTCGACCGCAGCGCATTCCCCTATGAGCGGCGGCCTATCTCCAAAGCCTACATGGCTCCTGGGGACGGGGACTTCTACTACTGTGGGGGGGCATTCGGAGGCCTCCTGCAGGAAGTACACCGGCTTACCAAAACCTGCTCCACCAACTTTGGGGATGATGCTAAAAAAGGCATTGAGGCAGCCTGGCAGGAGGAGAGTCACATCAACAGGTGAGCAGAGTCACCTGAGCAGGCATTGACCCTGGTTCATATTGTAATGACTGTTTCTCCTGTTCCGTGGTTTCAGGTATTTGTGGATCAATAAGCCCAGTAAGGTTCTGTCCCCTGAGTACCTGTGGCAAGACTTTAAACCCCGCGAGCCTGAACTTCACATCATCAGGTTCTCTGGAGTTGTGAAGAACTACGCAGAGATCCGACCCAATGTCTGAGAGAACCCAGCTGCACCAGACGGACTGGGAGAGGCAGCTACATAGTCCTGGCTCATTTTCTGTTTCAGAAAAACACTCAGAAATACTTTCTCTGTCTTACACATGATGAGATGACTCAAGGAATAAATCTTATAAAATTTGCATATTTACAGTAGTTCTTTACTTTTATCATTTTTATATTATTGGGCTGGCACTGGACCAATGGTTATTTATGCCCTGATTTATATAAATGCATTCAGCAGGTATTTGCTGAATGAGAGAATTAGCAGCTTTACTAGGCCATAATATATTAAATGTTTGTTTGTTGAGTTAATGCAGCTTTAACAGTCTTTTATTGAACCATATTACATAACTGAACATGTTTTAATGCTCGCTCCTAGCCAGGAACGTATCATCACTCACTTCACAGGATCATTTCGTTGCCTTTGTGATACGTGTTAGTATAAAATCTGGTTGTGTGGTAAGACTGGGACAGTTCTGGATCTCAGCAGTTCCACTTTACTTGGCCTAGTTGGAAAGGTTGGAACTCAATGAACAGAGTTTCAAATGTTAACGTTGCATTTGAAATTAATTTCACATCTAATTGAATTGAATTGAGCTCTATACCTTAAATTTTGATTGTACAATTTTACGTTACTCTAGTAATCAAACTGAAATTTAGTGTAGATTGAATTACTCTTAGAATAAAGTTGACATTGAAAGTTTGAATTAAGGTTGTTAAAGTCTAAAATAATAAGTTACTTCAGCTTGAAGTGGATTTAACAGAATAAGAATATAATTGAATATTAACTCTTGTAAGGGAAAATTCAACAGACCAGGTGTCTCACTACTGTGGCCTTGGCAAACTTGGAGTTTGCTACAGCGGACGGACACAGCAGATGAGCACTAAGGAGGATTTCATATCTTTTTCATATTAAGTTTTATGAAGCACCTCTTTGTATTAATTCTGGCATCTCTTCTTTTTTTCATACTGTCTTGTGAAACGCCTCTTTGTATAAGTCCTGGCTTTTTCACCTTCGCAGCCAGTTGTTCCATCCTGAGCACCCGTGTAAACTCTGCAGAGCTTACTATTATAAAGACTCAATGGCAACTCCAGTCGGAGAATTTCATTATTTCAAATCTCAAGATGAATTTCCATCACAAATTGGCGTCACGAACAGGATCCCTTGAAAGATCGTCTGGACCCGAGAAGTCTTCGGTGGCTGGCCCCCCGGGAGAGAAATTTTCTGCCTCTACCTCTAACATTTAAGAGACGAGAGGACTGAAGTGACTGGGGTTCTGGACCTTCTTCACAGGGATCCAAAGACCTCTCTTTGGTCATCTTAAATCTGGTGAGATGTTGAAATTCTGATTTTCACGACTGTTTAGATGATCTCTCAAATACGAAATCAAACATGAGAAATAATACATTTAAAGGGTTTTATTTGAAACGGGTGTATTAGTCATTCTCTCTGGATTATTGTGGATTATTAATGTTAATCTGACCCATCTTGTGGCAATCATCCTAGTTGAAGGCATTTTTCCTGTTTTGCCGGAGAAAGAAACAAGGATTCGTGGAGACGTCCACGTCTTAAATTAGAGTGTTGTGAAAATAGTTGATGAGTCCTTTTTCACACAGCTAATTAATAAGGTTATGAAAATTGTTGATAAGCCAATTTCATAGACCAGATAGGATGGGTAACAAGGGAAGTCAAGGACCCCAAAGCCCAGAGGGTCCTATTGTGGACTCTGTGGTTGCAAGGCACGGATGGGATAGTGTGACATTTCTTCCAGTATGGTCCAGAGACTTTGCTTTTCCTCATAACGGGTCATTCAGTGTCGACATTTCATTTTTTTACTTTTAAGAGAGAAACTCCTCGAGAAAGAGGAAGAATCAAAAAAAAAAAAAGGCAACAAAAAATAACATAAATAAAGAGTGTAGGGACAGAAAACGATAATTTAAAGGTCGTTTTCTGTCTAAGGTTGACAAGAAGGAAAGTGATAATGTTGGAAAGAATGTTGAAAAGTAATCATATAGATCTCTGTATTCTCCTTTTGAAAGGGTGTGGCAGTCCTCTTCTCAACGCCTGCCTTCTCCTCACCAACGACAAAACCCTCCTCCACATGATGCAGAGACCAGACTCCACCAATCAACGCTCAGGCCCATCTCAGACGCCACCCACCGCTCTCCCAGTCTATGGAGACGGGGCAGCGGGAGGACTGAATCATGACACCACCTCTTCCTCATCCTTAGGCCCCACTGATTTTGCAAAGATATGACCGCACTGTGGGGGAGATCTCCGTCTGACTCCACCAGACTGGGATGATGCGGGTAATGCAACATACGTCAACGCTCTCAACACACTCCTCAACGCCCTGAGGACCGCCTTCCCCAATAAAAGTGACATGTCCAAAACAACGGGGTGCAAACAACAACTAGACGAAATCGTAGGAGATTTCCTCACAAGTCTGACTGTCCTGTTTGATCAACACAGCGTTATGATGCAGGCTGTGTCTACCCTGTCAAGGCTAAGCAGACAAGATAACACTGATAGCAGAGCCATCTTCACTGAACCAGGAAGAGAGGGGCGTGGCCGTGGGAGAAGCTTCTCTCGACAACCCAAAACTCCCAAAGACGAGTGTTTCATCTGCAGAGGAAAAGGACACTGGGCCACGAACTGCCCCAGCGGCGAGGGGACGGGGAGACAAGAACTTTCACTGACTGAACTTTACAGAAAGTGAGGGGGGGGGCAGACGGGGAGGAGACGTCCAGCCTACCCACCGAGGATCAGAGAAAGGGAAGTGAAACACACACACAGAAGCTCCAGCACACACACAAATACATGCCACTGCAAAGAAGTATCAGCTTGCATTACTAACCGCACACACACATACACACACACACACCAGATTACACACAACTTTGTGGTTCTTATGTTAAGTACAACAGTAATGCCTTTAAGAAAATGCCTTTACTCCAAGTTAACGGTCACAAACTTAATGTAATGGTCGACTCTGGTGCAGGTTATTCTGTGGTTAGGATGTCAGATTTGCCCACATCTCCTGAGCTGAGTGGTGGCTTTATATTCTTTCAAATGCGCCGCTCAGTTAGACAAACATCCCATAAGGTTTGAACATGATTTTCTGTTGTCTCCCTGTTGCCCAATTAATCTATTCGGAAGAGATTTGATGATTATGTTAGGCCTCAAATTAGTATCCTCCTCTGATGGAGTGGCGGTTACACAATTATTTTTCACCCAACTTCACAATGTCACAGACCACACATGAGCAGCTGTTTGCATATCAGTTGCAACTTCCTATAAATGCCTCCACTGATCTGCTCTCCACGTCACACTCTCTCATCACCCTTTTCCTGATTTCATGCACACTGATTCATTGCACTGCACTTCACATGTGACAAATATAGCAGATCACGTTTATGAATATCTGTTTTTACTTTTTTCTGATGATCTAACGAACTCTTCTTTTCCTACAGTGTCCTCTCAGACCCATAAAAGTGATTCAGGTCTCCTTGATCTGTAACTTATTCCCCATCCCTCCTTACCTGGACACTGACAGCACAGATGATTCTGATGACGATACTCAAATTTATTTTTATTTTACACTTTTTATTTTTACTTTATGTTGACATTTAACGTTTTATTATATTTTAATATAAGTTACTTTTGCCAATCAATACAGTATGTACAATTTTGATAATGGTTTATTAGAAGATGATGTTTGTTTGACCTGATTTCCTTCCATATTTTTTTTCATTTTAAATGCTTGCTCCATTACAGGAAAATAACTTTTTTTTTCTTTCCACAAAAACAGCAGTGGCTACCTATTGTGGCCTCATCGCCAGTGATTCTGTATGTACGCAAAGTACCAGGGTTGCAGGCTCGTCGATTTTTCTTCTATGATTTGATGTTTGTTATTGATAATGATTATGATGTTTCTTGATTATTTTTCGTTAGTGATCATATTTTTATTGATGATCAAATGGGGGAGTGTAAGGGAAAATTCAACAGACCAGGTGTCTCACTACTGTGGCCTTGGCAAACTTGGAGTTTGCTACAGCGGACGGACACAGCAGATGAGCACTAAGGAGGATTTCATATCTTTTTCATATTAAGTTTTATGAAGCACCTCTTTGTATTAATTCTGGCATCTCTTCTTTTTTTCATACTGTCTTGTGAAACGCCTCTTTGTATAAGTCCTGGCTTTTTCACCTTCGCAGCCAGTTGTTCCATCCTGAGCACCCATGTAAACTCTGCAGAGCTTACTATTATAAAGACTCAATGGCAACTCCAGTCTGAGAATTTCATTATTTCAAATCTCAAGATGAATTTCCATCACACTCTCTTAACTTAATTGAATATAAGTTAAGAGGAGTAAAGATTTTAAGTCATTACAATTAAGAATTGTAAGTTATATCCACCCTGAGTGAGGTAAACAAAAGTAAGAATGAAAAGTTGAAATTTTTAAAGTTTCAATACTCACAAGAATCTTAAAGGAAACAAACTCTACAGGACGAGTCAGCGTCTTGACCGAATGTGAAGTGATTCCCCGAGACTAGATCTATGACCTCACTCACAGGAGCTCGTTCCTCCTCCTACACAAACCACCAAGGTGCTGGTTACTTATTACTTACCAGGTCCTGGTGAAGCCAAGAGCTCAACCAGGTCCACTGAACCTGGGCCCGGGCTGCTCCAGCTCAAATCTCCTCTTCCCAGGTCAGAGGTGCAGCTTCCAACTCATCTCTTCCGGGACACCTCCACGCATCTCAAGCTTTTCCAAACTCCTAGCAGCGACTCGATGTCCTGCAGGTAAGATTCAACGAGCAGCCGAGCCCCACAGCTCCACAGAACCACGAATGCAGAACCTTACGAGCAGCCCGGAGACTCCCCTTTTCCCCTTTCTAAGGACTGGTAACATAATCTGGGCTTAATAATTATACAAGGCTGAGCAAGACTGTTTATTTGATTCTGTGTGGTGTTGATAAGTTTGCTATGTGTTGTGGTATTGTGGTTATAAGTCAGTCGAAAGTAAGGTTAGTTGGTAAAGCTCTTCACAGGCGTTCTTTGCATATCTCTCTGAACCTCTTTGTCTAATTTAGCACCCAGTGGCGGATTGGCCGTCGGGAGCACCGGGACGTTTCCCGGTGGCCTGATGGTCCTCCTGGCCTGACTTGAACAGTCACCGGACTGAGTGACTGACGCCCGGGCCAATCAAATCGATCAATCTAGTTACGTAATAACGCCGCTCGGCGACCTGTCGGCGTAACACAACAACCAATTAGCTCCGCTGTCTTCATTCCAGTAGTCGAGAGAAATGGAGAGTCAGAAAAAGAGGAAAGGTGGAGCAGAGAGAGAGAGGGACAGAAAACGTAAAGCCCTCGCCACAGACGGAGCAAAATGTTGCAAAATAAGTGACATGTTCACCAGAAGGGAAGGTCAGTCAAAAACGATCATCGCCAATCGTTTAATCATAACAATGGCGGCGGCAAGCAGTAGTAGCGGGAGCACAGAGGCTCCAACAGCAAAAAAAACACGACTGAGGTGTTCAAAAGTGTGAGATTTTTTCACTCTCAACGCTCCCAACAAGGTGGTTATTTGCAGACTATGCAAATTTACATTAGCGTACCACAGCAGCACTACGGCAATGCACGAGCATTTAAAAAGAAAACACCCGGGAGCTCTGGTTCAGGATGGCCGCAAACCACCGCAAGTTCTGTTGATTTTCCCCCTTCCCCGACCTGGAATGTTCGTTTATCAAGCAGTCGCAGTAGTATACCAAAGATAAAAGTTCGTATGTTTATTAATATTAATATTCGAATATATTCGAATATTTATTAATAATATTTGGACCATTAAATGTCTTCATTCCTTTATATGGTATAAAACTCGGCCAAAAGCCGAGCTCCGAGGGTTTGTTTACCAGCGTTGCTATGGTGACCGGTCTTGCGTGTTCCAACGGTTTATTAGGTATCTAAGCTGTCTAATCACTTCATTCACTGCCTCTTCCCTGGTCATTACAATATTATGAAATATGAATAGACTTTGTCGGGTTCGGATTTTATACTCTGGTGAAAAATACTTTTGTCATGTTAAAAAAAAAAAAAGAAAGTCGTTCGATTAGTCGACTAATCGAAAAAAATAATCGCTAGATTAGTCGTTAGAAAAATAATCTTTTGGGACAGCTATAGTGCTTTTTGAGGATGAGCTATCAGTTTTTATTACACGAAAAAGACATGCGATAATAGGAATTAAATGGCGAAGCGAAAGACGCGCTAATGCCAATTACTAAGGAACGGAAAAGGGTAGAAACAAACTTTTTTTCTAGAAGAAAGAAGAGATCCTACTATTTCTTATGGTGGTTTCAGAGTTTACAACACAGCCCCCTCCACACACAAACACATACACACACTGACACAGGCACACGGCCCGACAATCAATCCAGAATACCTAGACATGAATGAAAAATATGTTGCATAATGTTTGAGCCACTACAGGATAGTTTATACATGGTGAAATAATAAAGCATTATTAAATACAGCTAGCTTTTTTGTTTACTCTTAATCTATTAGGCTGCAGCTTTGTGGCAGTTTTCTTTATTGTAATTCTGCACCATAAATGATAGTTTGACTATCGCAATAAAATATACAGGCTCTATATGGTATGACTATAAACTTTATAGGCTGTGTTCACAGACACCTGTCTTTCTGGTTTGTGTGTGCAATACACATTGTTTGAATGTAAACAGCAGTGCAATAAACTTAAATCATGGCCTGCTCTTGGGTTTTTCCTTGCAAAGGTGGAGAAGGAACCAGCAGCAGCACTGGTACCCCAAGTGCTCCTGCAGAACTGGAGAGTGTTGGTACACAGTCAGAAACAGAGCAGGACATCCCAGGTACCACTTAAGAGCATACAGAGTATGCTTTTAGATTAATAGGTGATTTATTAATGAAACTATCAGCAAGAGTGTAATCAGGAAGAATACAATTGATGACTGCATAATATGTAATACAAGTTTAGAATCAGGCTATACTTGTCAATCTCATTCTGCAGAGCAACCAGACGTTGAAGTTGAGGAAGAGGGAGAGAGAGAGACAGGTTCAGAGTCCAGCACAGGAGAAAATGAAAGGGAGAAAACAGAACATTCATTTGATTATTTTGCCCGCCCTCAGCCCAAGGACTATGACTTATTTTTTAAGAACCACCCAAAACAAACCACTCAAAGAATCATCCCTAATGTATTCAATTCCAAAGATGGCACCAACAGAAAATGGCTGACATACAATGAAGGAACTCACTCCTTGTTCTGTTCAGTATGTCTAGCATTTGCAAAACCCTCTGCCAGTGAAAGTACATTTGCCAAAGGAGGGATGCATGATTGGAAACATGCCCATCAGAGGGTACAGGAGCATGAGAGAAGCAAGACTCACAGAGAGAGTGCAGAAGCCTTTTTTCTCAGAGCCAGCAGGGCAGACATTTGTAGCCTTTTGAGTGACAAACAAATGTCTATTCAAAGAGAGCAGATCAGAAAGAGGAGGCAGGTCATGGAACGTGTCATAAATGTAGTAAAAGTTATCGGTAAATGCGGGCTTAGCTACAGAGGACACAGCCAAGAAGCTGCGTATACATTGGAAAACATCGCCAGCAACCATGGCAACTTTCTTGAACTAATTTTGTTGCTGAGCAAATATGATGTCTGCCTACAAGAGCACGTTAAGGATTGTATTGAGAAGAGTAAAAAACAGATGGGAAGTAAAGGAAGAGGGTCATTGGTAACAATGATGTCCAAAACGACAGTAAATAAAGTTATTGAAGTCATCAGGTCATTGATTCAGCAGACAATTGCTGTTGAAGTGAAAAGGGCAGGGATGTTCTCTGTACAACTGGACACAACACAGGATTTGACATCCAAAGACCAATGTGCAGTAGTTCTGCGATATGTCACTACTGTTGTCCATGAGAGACTCATTGCTGTCATTGACTGTGAGTCATCAACTGGACAGTACTTTGTGGACCTTGTAAAAGAGACACTCGCAAAGATGGACATAGACATCAAACATTGCATTGGCAATGCAACAGATGGAGCAGCTAATATGCAGGGAAAATACAGAGGCTTCTCTGCATTGGTTACAGAAGTATCTCCCAACCAAGTCCACATTTGGTGTTACTCACACATCCTAAATCTTGTGCTAAGTGACACCACTCGGGTTGTTGTTGCAAGCGAATCCCTTTTCTGTCTCCTGAACGACATTGCAGTGTTAATTCGAGACTCCTATAAGCGCATGCACCTATGGGAGGAAACCACTGAGGACAAGAGACGCAGGCGGCTAGGTGTCATTGGTGAAACACGCTGGTGGGCTAAAGATGAAGCATTGAAGAAAGTCTTCGGAGGCTTTGCAAAGCCCAACCAGGCACTCTACACAGATGTCATCATCACTATGGAGAAAATTGAAAAGGACATGACCATAAAACCTTCTATCCGAAGCAAGGCCCAAGGGTACAAAGATGCTCTGCTAAGGTATGAGACGATTCTCACAGCTGAGATTTATCTCAGGATCTTTGAGAACACATCCCCTCTCTCGAAATATTTGCAAACAAGTGGGATATATTTTGTGACAGCACAACACCTAGTGACTGGAACAGAGGATAATCTGAGAAAGTATGCAAGAGACTTTCAGAGTGTGAAGAAGGCAGCAGACAACTTTGTTGAGTGGGCCAATGGCATTCTGGAAGAACAGCAGAACTGTGATGCTGAAGCTCAAACTGCTCTGCCAGAGAAGAGAACAAAAAAAAAGAAGAGAAGGCCAGGTGAATTGGCAGAAGATGACCTCATTGCTAATGCTGACAAAAATTATGAAATCAAAATCCACAATGTGATACTGGACACTGTTGTGGAAAGTATCCACCATCGTTATGCAGCAAATGCAGTGCTCTGTGCAGATGTCTCCTGCATGGATCCTAAACGCTTTCCTGAAATCAGAGAAAAGGGCCTTCCAAACACAGCCATGAAGGAGCTCAGCAAATGCTTGTTGAAATTTGATGACCGTGCCACTGTTGAAGCATTGCAGGCTGAACTGACCAGCTTGCACAACACTGGGAAAGACTCAAACAATCACTACAAGAGGAGTACAACACCAGGGCTGCCACCACCAGTGATGACTCTGGAGAGGATCTTGATGAAAGTGTGGAGTTTGTGAGCACAAGTTGTTCAACCTGTAAAAACTGCCTGGTATGCTGCTATTTACTCCTGTCACAGTACAATCTGCTCACAGATGCATATCATATCATTGGTTTGGGCTACAAGTTCATCCTCACACTATCAGTCTCACAGGTGGCCTGTGAGAGGACCTTCTCTACTCTGAAACTTGTGAAGAATCGCCTGAGAACCTCTCTCAATCAAGAGAACTTAGAAGCATTCATGCTGATGGCAACAGAGAAGGAGATTCTAATGGCACTTGACAAAGATGACATTATTGACAAGATGGCAGAGCAGTGAGCTACTGCGCCGCCTACTGGTTTACTAGGGATAATCGCTGACTGGTTACTCTTAGTGATCTACTTTATTGACACTAATGAGTGAATATTGTATTCTAAGTTCTTCTTTGTTGTTCTTACATTGTTGCTTGTTAAATTTAAAGAAATTAATATATTCCAGTTTTGATAAATGTTTTATATGTTTGATGCTTGAAAGTAAAGTTAATTATTGAACATCCAAGCTAGTATTTGTCTCTCTTTTTACAAATATAGGCCCATTGTTTTGTGTGTCTTGCCTTGTACATTTGTGTATCCTATGGCTGCTGTCCTCAATAGTTTTTGAGTATTCATCCATTGCTATAACATTTGAAAACAGGGTTTTCAATGAAAATCATATATTCAAATAGATAACTCATCGGTCACTCCTAAATCTCTTTTAACTATCAAATAGTGTTAGAATACACAACTAGAGGTATGGTGGTCTGCATGAGAAGGGTGATCTGGAAAGGCATCAAATTCCCGGCCTGAATTATTGTCCCAGTCCGCCACTGTTAGCACCAACACAGACACTATTTGAAACCTTCCCCGCTACTAGGCGTAAACAGCAGTAGAAGAAGGGGGGGGGGGGGGGGGTAACTTTAGAGGGGGGTTAGCGACTTTTTGAAGGCATGCTGAGGAAGGTGTGAATGTTTGGTCAACCCCCATTTTGAGAGCACCATGATTTACATAGACACCCACACTCACATACACATCTTTGTTTATTTAGTACGTTTAGTAACTTTAGTTTTTATACTTATTATATTCATAATAAATGTTTATCTTTCACAAATCTTCTTTCATTAATGCTGCATAAGTGAATTTTGCCAACCGCTACACTGTCAAGAACTCGATAACCTTCACTGTTTATTATATAATCTTTAATAGTAAATATTGAGATTTCTAATTGAACTAGATCTAAATGAGTCTGATCTTAATCAATAACTTGGCTCTTTTCTCTTCTTTGAAGGGTGGTGCCCCGACAGAGCTTTAACCAACTAAAGTTATGATTTGATATTAACATTTTAAATATGAATGTTTTATATTTTATTTTTGATAACCAAATTTATTGAATGCCTTAAGGCACACCATTCTATGGTATCATTTTTAAAGCATTATTGCACAACATAAAAGCGAAAACAGTTTTCCTCTGATATTGCAAAAAGTCCACACTCTGCTTTTTAAACTTTTACCCTTTTATTCGGCAACAAACCAAGATTACAAAACATTTGAGAACAAATCCTTAAATTATACGGCAGCAAAGTTGATTGAGAAAAAGTCCATGAGAGGAAAGTAACTGGTAACTGGTGCGTGATGCGTCTGCAGGAGACACGAGGCTGATGGGAATCAGGTCTTCACATGAACATCACAAACCGCTTCAATTTCAAACACCAGACAGGAAGTTCAATATGGTCTGAGTATTACGGATGTAACAAAGCATGTGACCTCCCTGCAGCCTCCACTTCCCTCCAGAAACAGGGAAACCGCTGTGAGCAGAGGAACGAGGTCCTCACTCATGTCCGGCCTGAGTCGTTGATGTTGGTCAGCGGGACGTAGGAGTAGCCACCGCGCTGGTCTGGAGCCGAGCCGCGACAGGCCTGCACCAGGTGAACCAGCAGGCTGGCCGACAGCAGAGTGACCAAGGTGAGGTTGATGATCAGCCATGTTGGCCTGGGGAGAGAGACAGGGGGCGGGGTTTAGACGGAGTCCTCGTCAACGTTTATTTCAGTCACTATTTAAAAAAAACCGAAGCAGAAAACCGACTCTTTGCAGTTTTGAGCTTTAGCTGATGTTGGACCTGTCTCAGAAAAAGATGTAAGACGTGTGTACTCCTGTGGTAATACCACCACCTTCTGGACTGGAGGAGAACTGCATGTTGTATACTTTAGCTAATTTGCCTCAACAGTGCTGATGCGTTTTCAAATGAAAATGTAGTTTTACGATAATCGCTTGTTAGACGTCTCACCTCAAACTGTGAAATGTGAACCTGCTATTTGTGACTCCTCATCACAGTCAACATAGTTTTAGATTCATTCAGAAAGTAGAGCTTCCTCACAATGTGTGTTTCCTTGTGGAAGAGGAGAGAGACGAAGCCACATGAGTCAATTTCACACTTTTCTACATCTGAGGGACAGTTTGTATCTGGAACTGTTAGTTTGAAGAAATAAAAGACCAACACAACCGCATCTCTGTTCTTTCTCATTCATTACATGAACTTATTCTCCATGAATATTTGTCTCAAGCATTTGACTTGAAGTGTTAAAATCTGAAGGAGGCAACGGACATTAAGGACAGCGGAGGTGAGTGTGCGTCATGTGACTTGACCTTTGAGACTTACTCAGTTAGATAAGGCTGCTCTGCTCTGCTGTGAGCTTCATCCTCTTGTCTCCGAGACGTCATCTGTTTGGCTAGACAGACGCCAGCTGGGGGGGGGGGGGGGGGGGGGGGGAGAAGAAGAGTTCAGTGAAATACTTGTTTACACAAAGTTTGTCCAACACAAAAGTCTCAAACATTTAAAGATGCTTTCAGTGTTTCTCCTGATTGTCGTTCCGAGTCGTTCAAACAGGAACACGTGTGGAACATTCAGGCGAGGGGCGGAGCCTGAAGAGCAGCAGGAGGCGGGACATGACGTATAAAGTCTGCTGAAGAAAGATCCAGAATTCCACACATTGTCCTGCTGTTTCCTCACATGGACTCACTCTGACATTTTACAGACATTGTGCTAGGAGAGTGCAGGAGAATATCCAGAAAATGTCCAGAGACACTGACTCAGACGTTTGTTCTCACACACAGAACCTGCAGAACACGTCAGGAACATGTCAGGAACATGTCAGGAACATGTCAGGAACATGTCAGGAACACATCTGGACGTCGGTGAGCCTGAAAACAACTCAACTCTCATCCTACAAGCTGATGGGCGTTCTCTGAGCTCATGTTCGGAGAGGTCCACAGGGCTCTGTTTGAACAGACGCCAAGATAAGACTGACGTTTTTAACTCTGCTCAATGGAAATATGGCAGCCATTTGATAATTGTGAGACACACACAATAAAGATAAAGAATAAAACATCCCTCAGTGAAGCTCATACCTCCTCCAAAGCCCAGCAGTCAAATTAAATGTAAACAAGCTGCACCAAATTTCAAACATTGGATCAACACCAAAATGTAAAGAGTTCCACCACGTTCACTGGAAATCTGATAAAAAAAAATAGACTGACAGAAGTGAAAAAGATAATGTCCTGGCAGACGTGATAAAAAGTTATGACAAAATAATTCAGGAAACTCCGTGACTGTCTGTTTCTTCAGTCGTCTTGGAAGAAAAACAATCCAGCATGAACTTTTTTTAAATGTCCCATCTGCCAACGTGGAGGAGGTGAGATTTCTGACCTGTACTGCAGCCAGCCACCAGGGAGCAGTAGTGAGACACTTTGGCTGATCTTTTGATAGAGCTGTCAATCCTTAATTTACTGACAGACAGTAACTGCTGGGGGAACTCCCAGGATGAAGGAATGTGTGTGTGTGTGTGTGTGTGTGTGTGTGTGTGTGTGTACCTCTGTGTAAGGTGTCGCTGGTCACAAGTGGCAGCGTGGCGTTGCAGCTTCCTGTCTGTGGGTCACATGGACACTGGTCGTCACAGTGACACTCCTGAGCGCAGGACAGACCGAAGAACCCCAGAGGACACACTGACACAGGGAGGACACAACAACACAAGTTACTACACAAAGACAAAACGATCTCCACCACTTTCAGGACATTTTAACAAATGCACCAAGCTTCATGTGTTCGCTCCATTTGAAACAAAGGGAAACTAAAGAATTGAGGTAACATGCATTTTCTTATAAAACTTTTAAAAACTACATTGAAACAGTGTGATGTTTGTGTGTGTGACTGGTCACAGATCAGAGCGGGGTGCTGTATTTTGTATTTCTACACAGTGTTAATGATGTTGTCTGGTTGTGTGTGTGACTCCATTCATCACGAGGACGGATCTCGACACATCGGATGTAGTCCAGCTCGTTAAAGTACACAATCTGTACCAGGTACTCGTTTCATCCGAGTGTTCGGCTCAACACGGTTGAACTGGAGCCCGGAGAAGATGAATAAGAAGGGGGGGGGGGGGTCTGTTGATTTGGTTCAGGGGTGATGATGTCACTGAACACCCACCTTGTTCACAGGCGTTGCCCTGAAACCCGGGGGGGCAGGTGCAGCGGCCGTGGACGGGGTCGCAGGAGCTGCCGGTGGCACAGTCGCAGGTCTGGTTGCAGCCGTCACCGTAGAACCCCGGGAGGCACTCTTCAAATAAGTAAAGAAAAATATTACGATAGAAATAACTTTGTATTTTTGGTATCTGTGATTGTCGGCCTCCTGGAGGGGGAGGAGCCTGTGTTTCCTCCTCTGTCTCCAAACGAAGACACAGTTATTGATTTCAGAAAGTCATCAGATCAGAGGTCTCTGTTGGTCTCGTTGAAGTGCTCCACCAATAAAGTTTTATAATTATGATCCGTTTCCAGAACATGAATCCAGATTTCTGCCCATACCAGAGACCTTTTATCTGAATTATTAGAACTACTACTACAAATGATGGCTGCCTACAACTGATTTTACTAGTTCAATTAATAAATCGATATTAGTATATTTATATAGTCCTTGTTCACAAATCACAATTTGTCTACAAGCGGTGTAACATAAGTGACACAACCCAGTTTGTGTGTCTGTGTGTGTGATCAGTTGAAGCTGCAGTTCACCTTGGCTGCAGTTGGTCCCGCTCCATCCTGCATCACAGACGCATCCATCTACAAACCAGAGGAGACGCAGAACCATGAAACGCTGCAGATCCACAACACACAATCAAAGCTGCTTCAACACAAACACAAACACAAACACAACATCCTGTAAACAAATGTCCCCGTGTCCCCTGGGAGTGAGTGGACGTTTCTCCTTCTGAATGTTCTGATCGTCTGTCAGATCAAACCGACTCAGTGCAACAGGCTCCTTATGGAACCATCACCAAATCACACACACACTTATAAAAAACATTATTTTCATCAGGATCCATAAATCATTCTCTGAGAAAACAGTGAAGATGTCCCGCTGTTAAAGACAGAGACATTTGATGAGCTCCTCCCGGGGTCATGTCCCGCCCCTCTACAAAGTCTAATGGAATTAGTTGAGTAGCTTGTGTGTAATCCTGCGAACAAACACACAAACTAACTAAAATACAAACAAACAAACGCAGACAAAACAACAAACCCTCTTGATAATTCTCAGTGGAACATTGAGTCCAGAGAAGAGAGATTTATACTCAGGTTTATTGGGTGCATCCATTAGTCCTGCAGTAAATCCAGAGACAGAGGAATCCATTCCACTTGAATCATTGTGGAAGCTGCAGTGTGTGTGTGTGTGTGATTCTGCATTAACAGCCTTCATTCATACAATTATCACCACAACAGTCCACACTCACTGGCAGTGCAGAGCCCGTGGGCGCCGCAGGCTGGCGGCTGGCACACCAGAGCGTGACAGGACGTGCCCGTCCAGCCCGGCTGACACACACACCGTCCGTCCACACAGCCACCGTGTCCGCTGCAGTCCTCCGACACACAGCGCCGCGGGTGAACACAGAGGATAGAGGACACCTCCCGGCCACAGCGCCACCTGCTGTCCGGTATGCTGATGGAGAGCAGAGGGTGAATTAAAGAGACAGAGGAGCAAATGCAAAGTTCTAAAGCTATATCCACTAAACTACATCTTGTTGAAAACACATCAGCTCTGCTAGAGATACGCCTGTTTCCACGTGGAGGACACGAGACATTGTCCCAGTAAGCTGTGGACACAGCAGGCTCACTGCCAGTGGACGTCAGGGGCGGTATGTGGTGTTATGGGGCAAATTAGTAAGGACTGGGATTTAAATGGTTATGGAGCAAAAACGCTCTTATGGACAAAGATCAAAAACAAAAACGTAGTTGTATGAAATACAGACTAAAGCCCAGAACTGCAGCGATATGACAGCGTGATGTCACACACGTATGACGGATCCATTGGCTCACCAGTGGTCACTGGGGTAACTGGTCAGTGAACCATTCACCACGAAGGAGGAGGACCCGCCTCCATCCAGGTTAATGGCATTGACCACTCCGTTCTTCTTCAGGAACACAGCCACCTCCAAGAGACTCATCCTGCGCCACAACACAAAACCAGAAATGAAATATAAACACAAAACCAGAAATGAAATATAAACACAAAACCAGAAATGAAATATAAACACAAAACCAGAAATGAAATATAAACCTCTCCGATTGGGCCCCGCTCTCTGGAACAACCTCCCTGAGGAGCCTCTTGTATCCTCTTCTCTCTTTAACACACATTTTAGTGTACACAGTTGTTCATCGTTTAATTGACTGATTAAGTTTTCACAATTATCTCATCTCGAACACTTAAATTCTTAGATTTTATTATCATATCATATTTGTTTGTGACCTGAAACCTTGAAGACCTTTCCATTACTTAGTGACTGTCCATCTGACTTGTCTCCTATGTCTTCACAGGAAACGCATGTAAATCAGTTTCCTGTGTCTTAACTCCTGTCTCAACAGAACCAGTTTGAACTGGCTCAGACAAACAGCCTCCGATACCAGATCCTTGCATTTGACTTTTCAGCATCAACACTGAGTTCCTTGTGACTCTGTGTGTGTTGATGATTTCTGCACAACGCCCAGATTAAATACACAAAGACTGTGTGTTCACAAACATGACATTTCACATCTTAAGACACTGACACGTACAGAGGTGGTTTTCACTTGCTGGTAGAGCTTCTGTTCAAATAAACACCAGCAGGTTGTGTCACAACACACACAGAGACAGACACACACCGACACACACACCTGGATCCTCTCTCTCCTGTTCTTACCCTCTGACTCCCGTCTGTCCCTCGACGTGGAAGAGGACCAGTCGGCCCTCGGCGTCGTGACCCACCGCCGTCCTGGCCGACACCACATCCACAAATTGGCGGAGTTGCCCTGTTAAAGAGACGTTTTGTATTTTTTTAGGGTATGCTACAAATAAAAGGAGTAAAATACTGATTAAATCAATCTATATTAATATGTCTCAGAATTATTAAAAAACTTGATCCGGCAGTAATGTGCAGAAACGACCTGATGTTCCAGAGAACAACAACAATAAGAATCAATTCCAAGTGTCACTGACCCTGTTGTGTTTACCAGCAGCTGCTGTTCAGCCCCATTCTGTACTTTACCAAACATACAACTACATGTGGAGGAGACCTGGTGTTATTTGCTTCCCCTGTTCACTGCAGAGACGGTTTAGTCTGGAGACACTTCAGGGTGAAGCCTGACTGTCCACACTGAGTTCACCACTAACAGGAGTTCATAACAAACTGAGAACAAGTTTCAACCTGAATGTAAACACTGGCCAATCAGAATGTGTGTGTCCTTCTGTCAATGCACCGTCTGTAACCACACGTGTGTATTCAGTGAAGAAACCCCATCTGGACTTTGGCTGCTACTCGTATCTTCTCTCTTGTCTCTTGTCGCTGTTGATCAAAGACTGCATTGTGTGTGTTTTTGGGGTTAGGGTCAGGGGTCAGGGGTCAGGTCCCAGACAATGTTCTGCAGCACTGAAGGAACAGAGCTGCACCATCAGATCCACTGACACGGGACCAGGGTGGAGACGTGTGGATTGAGACTGTTTATCGATGGTCTCCTGTGACCCTGCAGCAAACCAGGTCAGTGGATTGTCAGTCGACTTGTTTCTGATCAACTCTTCTCTCTCTTGTGAACGAGGTTTGTCTCGGACGCTCTCTCATGGATTCAGTGGATGTGATCGAGCAGCACTGACCCGTGGTCTGTGTGGCGTCGCACTCGGCCTCCAGGCTCTGGTTGATGTAGACCTCTCCGCTCCTCAGCAGCCACACCACGCCGGTGACCAGCTGGACGAACGGGTTGAAGGGATCATTCACGTCTCCCTGGGACAGATACCTGGGTGGACGCACGAGAGACACTATGACATCGATCATCCAGCAAACTATTGAACTTCATTAATTTAATGTTTCTACATTTACAAACTGTGGAATCCAGAGTGAAATATCTCAAACAAGAAGAGATGAACTGACACTTTGTTTGTTTACGGACATTCATGGTGTCTCTGGTTCTCTGTCCTCTACACACACAGTCAGTGAGTCACAGCAGCTCCACCAGTCCAACCAGTGTCTCTGCTTCTCTCCTATGGGTCCCTGTGCTGAGGCTGAGGACGCCGCCAATTCCTGCTGTTGTGATTTGTTTCTCAAAACTTCAACTCTTCAGCACAGCGCCCTCTTCATGACAAACACATGTCCTTATATGGAGAAATAGAGGCGTGTGTGCGTGTGCGTGTGCTTTGATGTGAGGTTTCTATCCTTTGAATAAGAGACCTCAGTGAACTCTGCCTGGTTTGCATCGCTCCCCCACTTGAACCCTGATGTCCTGACAGAGCGTCAGGTCTCATGTTGTGTAGCAGGTTTAACGTCTTTTGGACTATAGAGACTCAAACAAACAAAGTAAATGTTGGTCCTGTGATCAGTGTGTATTGTTATAGTGTAAAGAGACGCTTTATTTAACAGTGAGAAGCAGCTTTGATAGCGTTCACCTGCCGAGACACAACAATTCAAGATGCTCCCCGTCAGTAACAGCTCCTCCTCGCCCCCCCGACTCGGACTCGACACCATCACTGTTCAGAGTAACACTGAAGCTCCACAGCAGCACGAGGAGCCGGGACCTCAGATCCACACGCTTTTACAATTCTGTAAAATGCTGATCAGATAACTTACATGATTCTCTTTTTGTCCCCGGACTGAATCTCTTACCCGAACACGAGGGAGCCGTCCCTCCGGATTCCAAACTGGGCGTTCTGCACGCCGCCGCTGTCCAGAACCCTCTTGTGGTCGCTCACCAGGTTTCCCAGACACTGTCCTGTGTGTGGGTCGAAGAAGCCGGCGTTCACGGCGTACAGACACCCGGCAGCTTTGGCCGTCTCCTCCACCGAGGACCTCATGTTCAACCAGCAGCCGCCCGGCCCGACCGGCTCCAGCACGGACACGGTCCTCAGCGGGTCCTGGACCACCGTCATGTGGCCTGCAGACAAAACCGATGTGTTGAGGTGGGACGACACTGATGCTTCAGGGACACAACACCAGGACGGGGACAGGGGGAGGGGGGCGACATAACAAATCACACACAATAATAAATATCAGCAACATCTCACAAGGTTAAAGAAAGAGGGAAATGTAGTGTAACGAGTTCTCTCCTGAACCTGAAACCACACCCTCCCAACAAAGTGTCGAGCTGTCCAGCAGCTTTTGTGTAATCTTGCTAACAAACAGACACACACACACACACAGACACACACAGACACACACACACACACACACACACACACACACACACACACACACACACACACACACACACACACACACACACACACACACACACACACACACACACACACACACACACACACACACACACACACACACACACACACACACACACACACACACACTGGAGGATCCTTTCTACAGCAGAGTTCAGAGGGTAAGATCAGTCTGGACAGAAGACTGTAGAAACAAGTCTTTTGGGATCAACAGCTCAGTTGTGTTGTATTTCTCTCCGTCACTGACCGTAAGCGAATCGGGAGCTTCCCGGCACATCGGTGACGAAGACGCTGGATTGGACGAAGGGCAGCCCGCTGTGGTTACTGGCGGGCCGGCTCTCGTGGGTGGTGCTTCCATGATGGATGGGCTGACAGTCTCGAGTATGGCGGTGGGAGTGGGAGGGGCCGTGGCCGGGGGCGTATGGCAGCAGGAAGTCATCGTCCATTGAGGCGCTAAGAAGCAAAGAGAGAGAGAACTTCCATCACTCGGTGTTGGTTCATCTGAATCCATCTGGTGAAGGTCATCTGGAGCAGGAGCAGCTGGAGGAGGAGCAGCTGGAGGAGGAGCAGCTGGAGGAGGAGCAGCAGGTAGACCTGCATTCTTCTACCAGGTGGACTGAAGCACAAATCACCTGTCAGTCATAGATGATCTTAAATGACCTGCTGTGAAACGAGAGTGGGACATCCAGTTCATCTGGAACAGCAGGAGTTCAACCTGAAGCACTTTACATGTGTGTCTTTGAGGATGGTAACAGCTTTATGGTTAAACACACGTTTACTGCACTCTGTGTCATGTGTGGGCAGCAGAGACTCTGTGTTTTGGCTAGTTTGTGTTTGATTTTGTGTTGTTACAAAAGCAGCCTCGTCCAATAAAAATGTGAATTAAACTGATTTAGTCAAAGCCCATATTAGTACGTCTGTTAGGATCCGGACCCCAGAAGGGGGACCAGCAGTGGGGACCAGCAGCAGGGGGGACCAGAAGGGGGACCAGCAGCAGGGGGGACCAGAAGGGGGACCAGCAGCAGGGGGGACCAGCAGCAGGGGGGACCACCAGCAGGGGGGACCAGCAGGGGGGACCAGCAGGGGGACCAGCAGCAGTGGGGACCAGCAGCAGGGGGGACCAGAAGGGGGACCAGCAGCAGGGGGGACCAGAAGGGGGACCAGTAGCAGGGGGGGCCAGCAGCAGGGGGGACCAGCAGCAGTGGGGACCAGCAGCAGGGGGACCAGCAGGGGGACCAGCAGGGGGACCAGCAGGGGGACCAGCAGTGGGACTGGGGAGAACCCTGCTCAGTGTCCGGAAGACCAGCAGACCTGTCCGTCACTTCACAGCTTTTCATATTTCATCTTCTGCTTTTTGAATCACGGAGGAGCATGACATGAAACCACGACATCAACTTCCCATTGACCGCTCGCAGAGAAACTTTGTTGTAACTTCACTAACTTTTCTTAACCCCGGTAGAACCCGAGCGCTCTGAGCTGTCACTCAACGCTCCGGGCTAACAGCAGCTAACACACTTCCATTAGCACCGGCGGCTAGCGGCAGACCTACCGGGAGTCCCGGGGCTCGGAGGCCCGGACACGGGGACTCAGCAGCGGCAGCAGCAGCATCAACACACGGAGACCTTTCACCGGCACAACGTCCATAGTCGGAATGAACCGAGCCCGCTCCGGTGCGTCTCTCCTCCTTCCTGCCGAGGGCAGCGGGCCGGAAGCACACACTCTGCTTCCGGTTACCTCAGAAAATAAAAGCGTGTGTTAAATTTTTGACTTTATGTGATGATGTGCATTTTAAATTAATTGTGTTAAGTTTAATTTATTATGTGATTTGTACATTTTGAATTATTGTAGCTGAGGTTATTATTTTTGCTCTATCAGGTTTAGTTCTGTGGGATGCAGAGATTTTCGAACTTTCCTGCCCTCACTGGTCCTATGAGCTTTAGATTGTTAATGATTTGTGGAGAGTAAAAAAAAAAATTGTGTTTTTCAGACCAGTTGATTTTAATATTTGGTTATCTGCAAATGTGAATTACCTGAAGATACTAGACTGGAGAACTCTCTCAATCACTCACACAAAGACACACACACACACACACACAAAGTGAATGAAGACAACAGTGCCACTTTAAGCGATGCATCATTTATAACATAAACTTAAAGATTTCTGAAAGAATTAGTATTGGTCAAAGATACACTGGGTTACATTCTGATTTCAGCCCTTTTTTAAAGATGCTTTAAAATTAATAATAAAAAAAAAACTGCCACCATCAATGAGAACTTAAAAGCTGTTAACAGCTCCCACACAAAAAACAAAGTGACAGAACGCTGCCCTGTTTCAGCTGTCGCAGGTTTCCTCCTCAGAAAAAATACATATAACAGGTTTTCATTTATCTAAGATGTCTGCAGCTGTAATCAGTGGATATCTGAGTCCTGCAGGTCTCTGCTGTTCACACCGCTCGGTGAATAAATCCATCGCTTCATTATTCAACAAATTAGTGCAACCAACTGCAGAAATGTTTCTAACTTTCACTGCTTTTATGTCGTTAGTGGTTTGAAATACATTTGAATGGACAAAGATTTTATATCATTTATTTAGGGCGGTCATCTCGCTGGTGTTTTGTTTCTGTAGGACTATTCTATCTCTGGGACAAGATATCATGATGGACAGCTGAGACTGACGTGTGAGGGGTGGGACCTCGATACCACGACTCCACTTCACGATCACTCAGCACACTGTGACTCCAAAGAACACAAGATGGCAGCGTTTGCTTGGGAGATGTATAAAATTGTCACATGCTGGAAGTCATTTTCAGATTTACTGAGTTGATAGTGATCGACTGAGCAGAGCAGAGACTTGATAAATTCAGAAAAGTGAAAAGTAAATAGGTATAAACTCATTGGACCTGAAGTTAGAATACATCAACTGTGTTCTGTATATTTTAAACAGCAGCAGGATTAGCAAGGAGATCGACGCGTTCACCTGGAACTGGAGCAACCAGGTTCCCCAGACTGAATTCAGGTTATTCACATAACCTGCTTCCTGTGAATCCACATGAACATGCATCAGGTCTGTCACCAGGTTTCCTCTCTGTTGTCGTCTTTATGTTTGGAATCATTACTCATATGTTTCTGTGTCAGAGCAGACTGAGCTTTTTCTCAAGGTGCAAAGGAGCTAATTATTTAGCCGAAACCCAAATTTGGAGCCAGAATCAGTTTTCTTCAGGTGTAAACATGAAACAAGAGGCAGCCTGGGTTTGTCTCGTTTATCCAGCTGTGACTCTTCCTGTCTGCAGCCTTCGATGTGTACATGTCTGTTGGTGTACACATGGTCTCCATATCTGGAGACCATGTGTACACCAGGAGGAAACCTGGCTGTGAATCCAGTGATGTTACAGGAGAGAGTCGACGTAACCCGGTTACTAAAGTGCTTGCTAACTCTGAACCAGGAGCTGAAGCTTCTTCAAACTAGTCCTGCTGCTGACCTGCGACCTCCCCAGGGAATAGGGAGGCTTCAAATACAGATGTGGCAGGAATCACTGTGTTTAAGATGATGCTCATATGGACAAAGACGAGGAGGAGCTGAAACTGCGTCATTTCAGAACTGATCGTAGCTGTACAACAAAAACATAACAACCCAAAACAAATATGTACAAATGTACAAACAAAATAATCAGGATTAAAACAGAAAAGACCATAGAAAACAACAAAAAGACATCCGACAGAGCCCCTGTAGATGTGAGTCCATGTGCCGACTTTAAGTGCAAACCACAGATAAACCCGGTCAGACTTTGTGTTTCTGTGTTGGACGGTGAAGTCGTCTCCTCGGCCACAGCGAGGAGGAAGAACAGCTGGTTAGTCATCGTCACCGCCTTCATCTCTCAGCTGGTTTTTATTGCAAATCTACTTCTAATAAAAACACAAAAAAAACTGAACAAGGTCCCTTTCGTCTTCCTGTTCTGTCACTTTAAGAAGCGCTGCATTTAAAAATTATGATTAATGCCGATGAATCGCAGCCATAACAAAGTGTTCCTCTTTAAGATGTGACTGATGTGTTGCTTCCCTGTTCTGTCTCAAGTAAAGATGCAGTAAAGGTTTCCATAGCTTCCACTCAAATGCTAATCTGAAGGTTTCTCCTTCCAAAGAAACTGACATATTTTCTGGCTCCTGCACAACTTTAGATACTTTAACTACAAAGCACACGTGTGGAGGAGCTGCTGTGAATCACACTGACTGCACCTCACCTCCTTCAACTGATAGGAAACAAATAAAACAAACAGTTCATGATTTTTAACCAAAGGTTTTTGGTGCCATAATAAGTTTAGGTCAGTTTCTTTTTTTTTGTGGGTTGTGAGATGAGTCACTTCTGCCTGCAGGTGTTTTAAATGTTGCCTGATTAAAAAGGAACAAACCCCTTCAGAGTCACAGCAGGGAAGAGAAACTCCAACTGAGACTGATCACATGAACATCTGTGAGAAACCCTGAAAACTGAGACGTCACATGATCAGTAGACGGCGCTTTGCCAAAGGAAAGTTATGGTGCTGAAAAAAGGAGGAAGGAAGGAGAGAGAAGGGAGGATTACACAACTCCACCAGCTGGGAGGAGCCACGTTCAGAGAGGGTGCGTTTGTTTCGCCCTCTGACCTCGGCAAAGACAAGAGTCGCTGACAGGAAGTCGGATTTACTGTTGTCCAGTGAAACCACCTAAACTACTGAATCAGGACAAATTACAACAAGTGATTGCAGAAGAAAACACAGAGCAGCTCCTGGAATGAAGAGTTATTGCATTTGGTTTCATTCTTTGACAGGAAGAGTCCACACAAACATCCCAACTGGTGAATTTAAACTTTAAAGAAACACACTGCAGCCTCTGAACAGATCTTGATTCTAATTTTAACTCCTAAACTGACAGAAAGTCAAATGTGCTATTTCCTCATGTTACTGCTTTAAATACGTTTCCCAGTCGTGCTGTTATAGCGTTGGTATTTTGGCACCTGTATCAGAGCCGGTCAGCCTATTGGTGCACACTCACCATATATGGGTTGTGGCATTTCCAGCAGACAGATGTTAGCTTTGGGTATTTATGCATGGGCCTGGTCACCATTTCTAACGAGCCCCTGGACTGGAGCTGAATCTGTCAGACACATAATACCGATGTTTCTGTTGTTGACACCTACACTCAATTTACTACTGTTTGAATTTTAATAAGTTCAGAAATTACTGCAGTTTGCTCTGCAGCAGCTTCTTCTCCTTCATCTCCATGTCTTTGATTTCAGGAGGCCCTCAGGTCTGGAGCTGTTCTCCTTCAGTCCCTGACTCCCTTCATTCATTTAACCAGAAGCTGTTTTCAGTTTCCTAAACGTTTTTTCCGGAAGAGTTTTGTGAGAAAGACAAACTTCAGGAAATTACTTAATACAATTTTTGGACATTTTCCAGAGTTCATGTCTGAAAACAGCTTTACTGATGTTTAAAAGTCATGAACCTGAGAGAAAATCTACATCCACCCCGCTGTGCTCTCAGAAGCCTGCATGAATATTACATATTTTTGCGACGTACAACTGGAACTACAACTTGGTAATATCCCTGCTGTATATTCGACTGCACCCTGGGAGATGTGTTTCAGAGTCAAAGTCATCATGTAAATCCTGTTTCTCTATAAGGCACCTTGTGGCCATATAGGCAAACGGTAGAGTTAGTTTTTGGGGAAAGCCGCTGAGAAAACTCACAGTCAGTGTGTTAGCAGAGACAAACCCACTGACTGTGAAACATGCTTCAGCTGATTTGTCAGAAGCGTTGACAACAAAAGGAGAGTTTAGAATAATATCTACATTTTGCTCTTTATAAAAAACGGTGGAAAATTTGCAAAAGACGGCAGAAAAACACCAAACGGTTAGAAAAAGGTTTGCTGGTTTACCCGACAGACAGAGGAGATAAAGGTTAGAGCCCATCATATGCTTTTCCCTGCAGAAATAACAACAGTCACCTTGTGGAGTTCATGGACATGAATCAAAAAGAATCCTCTCAAAAGGTGAAATTAATTTAAGAAGAGGAATGGGGGAGTTTCTCATTAGCACCATTGTTCTGTAGTGACGAACTGCAGCCTAGTCAAGAGTCAAGAGCGACCTTTCCCCTCCCTCCACGCAGCTCTGCTGGTCGCCCGGTTAATCCCACCGTTCACTGATTAATCAAAACGCTTAGGAAGATATTCTTCCCTGCAGGAATTACAGGGAAGTAAAATAAAACAGTTTGTTTTGCAGAGGAGCTTCAGCTCTGACACGAATTTAACAAATCAATCCTCAGAGGTGGAGCCTGATCAGAGGAGAAAGAACTCAGAAGCAGAGTGTTTCCTCCTGGAGACGGGGACGGGACCGGCCGCGTGGAGGACGATGAGTTCCTCAGTCACTGCTGTCGTCTTCGTCCTCATCGTCTGACAGGTTGTTGAATTTTGACCCCATCCGGCCGATGGAGTCTGAGCGCGACGCCTGGCTTCCCGACGTCAGCTGCACGAAGCAGGGCTCGCAGACTCGAACAGGTTTGGACGACTGGCTGGGCAGAAGGCACTTCTTGTCTGAGCACGGCCCGCAGACCACATAGCCGCACTTCCTGCAGTGGTGGCGGCGGCTGACAGGTGTGAACTTCACCTTCTGGCAGCGCATGCACACCGTCGCCTCCGAGTCAGGCACCCAGACAGCGGCATGCTCTCCAGTTGGCGCCTTGCCGCTTTTCTGAAGCAAGTCTCCAACACATTTCCCTATGTGGTTCATCCACTCTGACTTCTCGGTGGCGGTGGCGGCATAGACAGCGAAGGACTTGGTGGGCGTCTTGATGAGCCAGCCGTTGCGCAAGTCGCCCTCGTCCGGCACCGTGGCGATGGTGACGCTCTCCAGCGGGATGATGTGCTGCTTGTTGTACTTCTTCTTCTGGATAACGATGTTGCCGTAGACCAAGATGTCGTTGAAGAGGAAGAACTGCCGCGCCTTGGGCTTTTTGCGGCAGAGCTTAGTTAGGACGCCTTCGCCAATTAGCACGCGACCAGGGATGGCCAGCGGCTGACCTGCTGCACCAAAGCAGCCCTCCACCACCCCGATGCGCTTGGAGTTGGCCTCGCTGTTCGCGAGCCGGTCCACCATCTTCACCTCACCTGAAGGAAGAGAGAGAGACGGACGTTAAACATTTTCATCAGCAGCTCGGCTTCATCACTCGTTTATTTCAAGCTCTTCTTTCAAGATTAAATAAATTCATGCCCCCATTGTTGTGATTTATCCAAGATTATCCTGAGGGTTCGACACAAGCAAGTGGACGTGTTGATGAGGTTTCTAACACATGACATACGTGAAACTGGAAGAACACAAATATCTCAGGATGAAGAAGAGGAGCCGTACACGTAGAAGACGAAGACTTCAACTTAGAAACACAAAGAGATTCCAGAGCTTTTGGTGATGAAGTGCCTCCTTTCAAAACCCCAGAGCTGGAAACGATGTTAATTAGTCAGGATGCCACTGCCGCCTGGGCCTGGGCTCCCCAGTGATCTGCACACTAATGACCCGGAGAGAGAGCGGCAGCAGAGAGCCCTAGAGAGACAGCGGGAGGGGGGGGGGGGGCACCGACATGTCAACCCTGTTAGCCAGGGCTCGCTACCCCCCACTGAGGCCATCGGGCAACCAGCTCCCATCAGCAGAGAGATGAGGGCACGAAGGAGCAGAGACTCCACAGAGAAAGAGAGAGGGAGCGGTGTAAACACAGACTGGAGGCTCCCACCCAGTAGATGGGGGGGGGCAGAGTAGACTAAACAAAAAAATGAATAAGTTTCCTTCTTCTGCGGTACCAGCGGTAAAAGCTTTCACAACAAAACAGAGGCCAACAGCGGACAAGAATATACAAGTTTCAATAGACCCTGACAGATAAGGAGTGTTGGGGCAGTTGAGTGGACGTGCTGACGAGGTTTCTAACACGTGACGTGAAACCTGAAGAACACAAACATCTCAGGATGAAGAAGAGGAGCCGGACACGTAGAAGACGAAGACGTCCACTTGGAAACACGAGGAGGTTCCAGATCTTCTGGTGATGAGGGCCGACTCCGGTGTGGATGAGATGTAAACAACAACACTGATCTTTCCACAGCAGAGTTTATACGTCATGTCCGGCCTCCTGCTGCTCTACAGGCTCCGCCTCCTGCAGCTCTACAGGCTCCGCCCCTCGCCTGGATGTCCCCCACATGTTCCTGTTGGTGTGAACGAGTCGGACCCGACAACCTGCTGCTGCTGCTTCACAAACACTAACTACACAAAATGTCTGAACGCAATGGTCGGGACATTGTCTGGAGCTCATGTCCAACAGCTTATGACATGTAGTTAGTGCTGCAACTAACAATCTATTTTCATGATCATTCAACAGGTTGATTAAATGAATTGGGAAAATGTCCTATTTGCCAGTGTAGCGCAACACAACTCAAAGTCCACAACCCACTGCTTCAAAAGTTTCTGTTAGTCTCCATGCACTTAGATTTAGAGATCCAACACAACCAGAGCTCATGGTCTCTATTGTTATTCCTAATATTCAGCTGCTTTACTCTGATGATTAGTGTCACTCAAACCCATCACGTACAGATGAGGACACGTTGTATAAACTGAGCCAGTTCTCAGAAAGGTTCAGAGAAACAGGCTGAGAGTTGCTGAGAGATGGAGGATATTTGCGTACACGGGTTGTTTTGTTAATGCTCAGCTGGAGTTTGTTGCTTGGCATGTGAAAGTCCCGGCTCCTGACTCGGCTACAGGAGCAGAGGCGTTAGATAAACCCGATGATTAATTCATTAAGATTCCTCTCTCTCAGCTTACAAGGTCTGGTCACCTGCTGCAAGGACACAATCAGATTGAACCTTCCCCACAAAAGAACAATATAAATCCTCTGGAGACAAAAACTTTGTTCCCCACAACAGGTTGAACAAAGGCTTCAAACCACTGACGGTACAGGGCACAAGCGGGTTTGTGTGGCAACATGAACTCTTACTTTTATTTAGAAAGTGCTTTAAAAACATTATCGACTGTTAGTAAGTCTATGACAGTGGTCAGTGCTCTCCACACTGATTTTACATTCATTCAGTTTGTATGTGCTGCACTGTATCATGGTGGCCCCACCTGCCCTAGCTGCCCCACTGCACTGAGGCCATTACTCCACTGGTCAACAAGTGACTCTGCTCCTCTGACGTTTTCTAATCATCACACAAACTGATCTTTATAAAAAATATGCTGAATTCATCTTTATCTTCCTGGATAAACGGGGCGTTGCTGGTTCTGCAACAATCCAAGTTCGCATTATGATGCGTCTAAAGTCTAAAGAAATTTAATATACTAAATATATATATATATATTTATATAGTGCTTTTGCGCAAAATGGGACATGGTGTTTCTAAGTCTTCAACATGACCTGCTGTTAAACCTCCAGTGGTACAACAATGAGAAGCCTTGGGAAGGAAGGGAAGCAATTAGTCATCGGCTACAGGGAGAGAGTGACAAAGACAGAGACAGAGTCAGAAGAGAGACAGTGTTTCTGTGGCTGTCAACAGCAGCCACAAGGACACCCATTTAGCCTGAGGGTAAATATGAGGGCACACACTGTCACAGATGAGGCTGTCTCCCGGGGGAAGATATCATGGGGGGGGGAGACGCTCCCTTCCTGAGAATAGAGAGAGTTGTCCCCTCATTATCATAACTAAGAAATCTATACTATTTGACATAGTATAAAAATATGCAATTAAAACAATTGTCTTAGTCATTAATGCGAGAGAAAGCATTTAAAGTTTTTACACATACAGACGTTTTATTTATACGAAACTTTATTTTGTTTGTATAGTGCTAAACCATAATAAACATTATTTCCAGGAAGTTTGTCCGGGATGAAGTGATCCCATAAGTGGTTGATTACTACAACTGACTTACATAGCAGCGGACAGACGCCCACACACACACACACACTCCGCTGATCACTCGTCCTCTCTCTCCCGTTGACACACTGACAAATAAACACTCTCTTGGAATCTACCTTCTAATTCCACAAACGTCTGAGTTCTATTGCTAAGGGCCAAGTGCAGTGCGTTCAATATAAACTGGTGACCAGCACTCTGTAGCAGTCAGTGGGGGGGGGGGGGGGGGGCAGTGTGCCTTCCATGTGGACCAATGAACTACAGTAGTGGTCTGCAACTGGGTCAAACCGTGGGTCAAAAGAGGCAACAGATCATTTTTTGATAATTAGATTATTTCTATTTCACGAAATCGGACTGGTTTCATGTTTAAACCAAAACATGTGATTATCGCAGTGGGATTTCTACGTCCTGCCTCCTGCTGCTCCACCCATCGTCTGACTGTTCCAGAAACGTTCTGCCGTTATTAACCCGTCTGCCCCGGGCGATCTCCTTCAGTTCTTCATACGTGAAAGACAAACTACGTGTCCATGTCCGAAAACAGCATCAACCCCTAACCCTGTCGAATAAACACAGAGTGCTCGACTCGTCTCAGGGGATAAGAAAAGGCACGTAGAGCAATATTTATTATATTTATTTGCTCATAGTTATATGAGCCAACTAAGATTTTAAATCTTCCATTTTTAGCTCTAAGAGCCTTACAGAAGAGCGATGACTAAACAGTCATTTCCAGCAGTTGCTCTGTCCTGCTCCCAGCTGTCTTTATGCTGACCAGTGCAGTGACTAAACGTTCCCAGCCAAACGCTTTCCATTTCAACGTCAGCAGAAATATGACCTTTAGTACACACATCAGAACCAGGATACTTATGTGTCTCAGAGAAAAGAGAGTTCCCTGAACTGATTTATCTTCAAATGACTTGTCTGACAAGAGCAGCAACATCCAACTGAAACCAGAGGATGTTTAATTAACATAGAAATAAAACCTGTCAAATAATAATATAAAAAAAATTAGTTAATCTTTAGATCCTGATCCACTTAATCCACTTTATTCTTTTAGATTTCCCTCCGCCCTGAAACTGGTTAAGGCCAATCACAAACCATTAATCTAAATTTGGGCAGGTTTGATAATATGACAGATTAGAACCAAATGGGAGTGGCCTGTGTAATTCACATGATACAAATCCTTGTGTTTTTTGACAGAAATGTGCAAACAGCAAAACTCCAGCTGCAGCTGTTCTGAAGGCTGTGCCAAAATGAATGTTCTCTGGGGATTAAAGTGATAACCATTATTGTGTGTTGCTGGGATTTAGGTGTTGTGACTGTGAAAGCTACAATCTGTGCCGGAACTCCTTCAGTCCTGAAGTCACTGCTGTTTTCACAGTGGGCAGGTTTAATCAGTCACTCATACAGGTTCAAACAAACACCTGGGAACTGATCCGTCAAGAGCACGCTCCAGCATGCAGACCACTCCCACTGACTGGGTGAATCCATCAGATGCAGGAACAGAAGCAGCTTCACAGACTCTTTCACGTCTTCTAATATTAACTTTGTAGACACATGGTAACTTGAGTTTCACTGAGTGTTTCATTTACTTTGGCCACCAAACCACACAGATGCGCCTGAAAAGGTTATACTGGTAGTGATTCATATAAAAACAAACATAGTACAAATATCTCAGGATTAAAAATGGTAGCAGAATGTACACGTCTGATCCTGCCTGCAGCCTGCTCTTCCCCGGTTCCACCCGTCACCTGAACGCGCCAAAGATTCTCAGGTTGTTGTGAACGGGTCCGATCAAACGTGTTCTTCATATTTAAGGACAAAGTCCGGAGACAGGCCTCACCCACATTTTACAGAGTACATCAGAAAACAGCTCTACGGGGAAACCAACACTAAGTTCTGTGTAAAAAAACAAATCATTCAAAACATCATCCCACACTAACACACACAAAGGTAGGCTAGCTGGATGGTAACATGAGCAGGAAAGGTAGTAGAGTTAAAAACGAGACTAGCAGGATGGTGTCCTGAGGAATGTGTTCTGAACAGACAGCCATCTGTTTCCCTCATTCTGCTCAACTCGACCTTTGAGCCTTTCCACTACAAATAAACCCGACAGGTAGCAAACACTGTTAATCCTGGATGTTTATGAATCCACCTGGAAAACCAAAATCACTTCAGGTCAATAGCTCATGTATCGGTGGGACCTCAACACCACAGGTCAACTTCACGATCACTCCTGCAAAGACTCAGACTCCCAATGATAGAAGATGGAAGAGTTGTTGTGCTGAATATTTTGGCTTAATTTCTGTACAGTGGGAGGAAGTGGAGATGCATCGTCCATCTTTATTTACAGTCTTTGGCGCAAAGATGCTTTGAAAACCCAAAAAGCATCGAGCCTGTCTGAGAAGCAACACAGACGGCCTCACTTTCAATAGAAACCACAAGGGAATCAAAACTGCCGGTGGGTTCTGTTCTGGTAATCATGTTAACCATTACAGGTGCCAGGGAAACTCCACAGTAATTAGTAATCAGGATACTTGTATTTATCATGAATACAGGGGTATGAATAACCAGATTTCTTAACGTTTCATGTAAACGCCATATCCTGAATATGATCCACATCAGGTGAAGATTCACAAAGAAGAGAACTAGTCCTCATGTAACCAACCAGGTTACCTCTGATCAGTGTGGGTAAGAGATTTCCAGAAAATGTTCTGAAATCTTTTCAGCATCATGTGACTGAGCAGAACCTCAGAGCATTCAGAACATCTGACAGGAAAGGTTCATGAGCATGAAGTGAGAGACTCGCTGCTCAGGCTACATGTGAAACAGAGAAGTGAAACTGAAACACCTTTAAATACGAGTCGATGGCCGTAACAGCCCCAACTCTTTCCTGCTGCGGTCTCATGGCCAACGCTAGGTCCTGGTTCCTGATTGGACAAAACCAAACCTTTCCTTTCATGTTTGACCTAAAAAGTTAGTTTCATCATTTGAAGAAAATCACAGTTCAACTCATTCAGAGAAAAGAGAAGCTGGTGTCTTGGCCATAGCTCAGCAGCCCCGAGCCTCTCCTGCCGGGCTGCTGGTCGTTCTGCCCCGCCCCCCCCCTCTGGATTTCAATTAATCATCCCCATTTTGTACTGTTGGGCTGAGCTGAATTGTGGGTAATGTAGTTAAAAGACATGGACAGGTAAAAATGTGTAGAATTGATAAAGACAAAGACCATAACATTGGTTCTGCTGCACTTTTTGGTCGTAAATAGTTTTAAAATGTTGTACAAGTCCTTTAAGTTAAGCTGCGAGCGGGGGTGTGGTGGTTTCCTGTTGTCCAGAACTAATAATAATAATAATAATAAATAATAATACATTTTATTTGTAAGGCACTCTTTATCCGGGAATCTCAGAGTGCCACAAGAATCTCAGAGTGCAACAGAGAACTATTTAAAATGTATACTATCTATTTTCATCTGCTCCCTTGCATCTGTTGATACCTGTTCTAAAGCAGCTCACTTCCTGTTCACATCTACTGAGTCTCTGCTCTCGACACACAAGCCTTTGTCCAGAGGCGAGGGCGGCTTGTTTAGTTTAGACTACATCAAGTCATTTTTCCAAGCAAACATGCAAAACATTGATGGTTCCTGGGTTTAATCAATATGAATATGCTGCTTTGTTCGTCTCATATTAAATATATATTCAGTATTTTGGGTTTTGGACTTTTGAGGGAATCACATAATTCACCATTTAAAAAAAAAAAACAGACTAATCCCTTAAACAAGAAATTTATCAAGTGATCAATCGAAACAACAGATTCTGAACTATACCACGTCAGCGCCAGTGCATCAAATGAAGCGCTCCCTCATCACCATGGCTGCCATGAAACAACCTGCTCTTCTCTGCATGTAATCTGCATCCACTTATAAACAGAGACACTGGATTACATGCTGGGTGTTGGATTACACAGGAAGCCAGCACAGACACTGAGCCCAGTGGGTGAAAGCACAGGCGGGTGATAACCGGTCAGGTACTTAGTGTAACTCAGCCTCGCCCTCGTCACCTCCAGCAGAACTAGTTTTACAATGCTACGAGCAGGCTCCGCCCACTCGCAGTCCCACAGTCAAAGAGTTGATTGATCACAGTGAGTGGAAACTGTCCCATTTGTCCTCCAGAGCTTCCAGAGTTGGTTGTTAATCCACCTCTGACCACGCTGACCACTAAAGGAACTGCCGCTCTGCACAGTGATCGGATAGACTCATCAATACATCCTTGAATTATATCTGGATGGATTTTTTTTTTTGAGAGGTTGAAACCTGCAAATATTTGGCTTTATTATCACAATCTGCACCAGAGACTGTAAATAAAGAAACCCCACCATCCAGAAATGAAGCCAACATATCCTTGATATGAACGCTGCCATCTTGGATTTGAAGTGAGTCTAAGCAGTAGTGATCAGGAGATGGAGTCATACTAGCAATTCCCCCATAGAGACACACACCCAACCAATTATGAGTCAGCCTCAGCTTGTCAATCATCATCTTGATGTCTCTGTCTGTTTTTAAATCACCAAACATCTAATGAAAACCAAACTGATCAGAAACACTTGAACAAAGTAAGTGAGAAGTAAGACCTGAAATGACAGGAACCATCTCGGAGAAAATTTGATTTCACTTGTTCTTTGCTTGTTTTCTTGGCAGGGCTTATGACCGTCGGTTAAACAATCAAATAATAGAATCATCAGATCAATCAAAATCACAAAAAAAGTTGATTACAGCCATGAAAGACAGAAAAGTAAAAGTGACAGTGTGTTGTGCAACCTTCACACAGCAACTGGCAGCTTGTAAGTAGCTCTAGGGGGGGGGGGGGGGGGGGGGGGGGGGGTGTGTCAGGAATTCTGTTCTTACACTAATCAGCATGCGACTCAGTGTAAATGGATAATCAGCTCCATCCCAGCCGACATGTGAACGAGCACAAACACCGTCCTCTCACAGGAGAAGTCAAGTCAGAACAAAAGAGGATTTAGTGCAGAGAAAATCCCGACTGCCGACCTGACTCGAGCACAAACTTCCCTTTTTCTTCTGGGGACAGAAATGTGTCACTGTAGCTGATGTAAGACTAACGGACAAACTTTAAACTTTACGCTACCGGGGGAAAGTTCTCTTTAAGGTCCAGTGTGTAGGATTTAGGTGAAAGTGTGTAATCATCTAAATTGTATAAATAGTTGTGGGATGAGCCCTTTCTATTCCAGTACTTTATAATGACATACTATTAATTTAAATACTTTATATTTACGTACTTTATATTTAAATACTTTATATTAACATTAAGAGTGGGTCCACTCTACGGAGGCAGCCATGTTTTTTTTTTACAGTCGCCCAGACTGAACTGACTAAACTTTTGGAGTTTCTCTGACAACTGAAGTTAGCACAGGTTCTCTGTCATGTTTGGAGGTGGGGGGGGGTGTTCACCTGCAACATGACACTTCACCGCTAGATGTCACTAATCCTACACACTGCACCTTTAAATCACACATAAAGTTAAACTTGTACAAACTGTGCCACACGCGATAAATGGCTCGTTTCTAGTCAGTCCTGATAAACACGCCACAGACTCGATCCCAGTGACTTTGATCTCCTTGGATGTTCTCCTTTGATGTTCACACTTTCAACACATTTCCTGACTCCCAAGAGTTTGTGGCTTGGCTGGTGGCGTTAGCCTGTTAGCACGGAGGTTAGCTTCCAACACACCGCTCGGTCATCGCTATGGAGCTCGAAGTAACCTCTGCTCACTTCTCCTGCCCCCCCCCACAGCCCGGACCCCGGCCCGGCTGGCACCCCGGCCCCGGGTCGCACCCCGCGGGGGGAGAGAAGAGGGAGTTTTTCACGGAGCTAACTTCGAGCAGCTAGCTCCTGTTAGCATGAATGGGAAAAGTCGGACGGAGCCGGAGGAGGTGACAGAGGGAGAAGTTTGAAGTGAAGGAAGAACACGACGTACCGGAGCGAGAGGTCCACACAGAGCCGAGCTGGGTCCGCACCGGGTCCGTGGAGCCGCGGCTCCCTGCTCACCGAGTGTCCGCTGACACACACCGACACACTGCGCCTCTCTGTCCGCCTCTCGGTCGCCTCCGTCCCGCTCCTCCGGACTCTCACAACAACATGGCAGCGGAGCGCCGCGCTGCCTTCAGGAACACTGCGCCGTGGGAAAACACAGCACTCAGCAGCGGAACCTCCGACCTCGCTCTGCTCATCAACGGAGAGAATGAGGCAGACAGCAGTTATAGAAAAGAAGAAACAATAAACTATGTACATCACTTTCATCTTTCACAACAGTCAGACATAGCATCTGAATAAAAATGTACTTTAAGTTCTTCACTGCTGTGATTTGTCTCACAGGTTGTGTTGTTACTTTTTGTGCATTGTATCTGAAAATTAGTCTGTACATCATGTTTGTATGTGTTGACTATAACAAGTCATTTTATATAGATTTTAAGTTGCTGTTTAAAATAAAACTGGCCACGGGCAACAGATGGAAATTAATTTTGAGCTAACTCTGGCTCATTTACAGTCATTTAGCTGTTGATTAACGAGCCTTGTCAAACACACAAATACATGAAATGAAAATTAAATACATATACACACACACACACACACACACACAAATATGTATATGTATGAGTATATATATGTAATGTGTGTTTCATGAACACAGCCAGCGGTAAAACAGAATATAAACATGTATCAAACGGTTTGTGTGATTGTGAGTCAGAGTTTCACATCTTGAAGTCCAGTCAGATCTGATCAGAATC